>NW_028233895.1:145000-152500 GCF_054856545.1 Hippocampus guttulatus | reverse complement strand
TACCAGGGGTAGAGCTGGGGGTACCAGGGGTAAAGAGCGGGCCGGCCCGGCGTGCGAGTTTGGCCGGAAAAGGGGCCACTCGGTCGGATTGGGAGTTTGAAAAAAATCCCCCATTCATTTCCAATGGCGGAGGTACCAGGGGCAAGGCTGGGGGTACCAGGGGCGAAGCTGGCTGGGGGTACCAGGGGTAAGGCTGAGGGTACCAGGGGTGCAGCTGAGGGTACCAGGGGTAAGGTTGAGGGTACCAGGGGTGTTGCTGGGGGTACCAGGGGTCACCATTCATTTTCAATGGGGGAGGTACCAGGGGCAAGGCTGGGGGTACCAGGGGTGTTGCTGGGGGTACCAGGGGTAAAGAGCGGGCCGGCCCGGCGGGCGAGTGTGGCCGGAAAAGGGGCCTCTTGCTCGGATTGGGAGTTTGAAAAAATTCCCCCATTCATTTTCAATGGCAGATGTACCAGGGGTCGGTGTCCGCCAGACGGCGGTGTGGTAGGCAAAAGGCGGGCCGGCTCGGCGAGCGTGCGTGCCCGGGAAAAAGGCCTCTTGGCCGGCGTGAGAGTTTAATAATAGCGGGCCGGCTCATCGAGCGTGCGTGCCCGGGAAAAGGGCCTCTTGGCCGGCGTGAGAGTTTAATAATAGCGGGCCGGCCCGGCGAGCGTGCGTGCCCGGGAAAAAGGCCTCCTTGCAGGCGTGAGCGTTTAATAATAGCGGGCCGGCCCGGCGAGCGTGCGTGCCCGGGAAAAAGGCCTCCTTGCAGGCGTGAGCGTTTAATAATAGCGGGCCGGCCCGGCGAGCGTGCGTGCCCGGGAAAAAGGCCTCCTTGCAGGCGTGAGAGTTTAATAATAGCGGGCCGGCCCGGCGAGCGTGCGTGCCCGGGAAAAAGGCCTCCTTGCAGGCGTGAGAGTTTAATAATAGCGGGCCGGCTCGGCGAGCGTGCGTGCACGGGAAAAAGGCCTCTTGGCCGGCGTGAGAGTTTAATAATAGCGGGCCGGCCCGGCGAGCGTGCGTGCCCGGGAAAAAGGCCTCCTTGCAGGCGTGAGAGTTTAATAATAGCGGGCCGGCTCATCGAGCGTGCGTGCCCGGGAAAAGGGCCTCCTTGCAGGCGTGAGAGTTTAATAATAGCGGGCCGGCTCTGCGAGCGTGCGTGCCCGGGAAAAGGGCCTCTTGGCCGGCCTGAGCGTTTAATAATAGCGGGCCGGCTCATCGAGCGTGCGTGCCCGGGAAAAGGGCCTCTTGGCCGGCCTGAGCGTTTAATAATAGCGGGCCGGCCCCGCGAGCGTGCGTGCCCGGGAAAAAGGCCTCCTTGCAGGCGTGAGAGTTTAATAATAGCGGGCCGGCTCATCGAGCGTGCGTGCCCGGGAAAAGGGCCTCCTTGCAGGCGTGAGAGTTTAATAATAGCGGGCCGGCTCGGCGAGCGTGCGTGCCCGGGAAAAGGGCCTCTTGGCCGGCGTGAGAGTTTAATAATAGCGGGCCGGCCCCGCGAGCGTGCGTGCCCGGGAAAAAGGCCTCCTTGCAGGGGTGAGAGTTTAATAATAGCGGGCCGGCCCGGCGAGCGTGCGTGCCCGGGAAAAAGGCCTCCTTGCAGGCGTGAGCGTTTAATAATAGCGGACCGGCTCTGCGAGCGTGCGTGCCCGGGAAAAGGGCCTCTTGGCCGGCCTGAGCGTTTAATAATAGCGGGCCGGCCCGGCGAGCGTGCGTGCCCGGGAAAAAGGCCTCTTGGCCGGCTTGGGGGATTGAAAAAAAATCCCCCATTCATTTTCAACGGGAGGGGTCGGCGGTACCGCTTGGTGTCCGCCAGACGGCGGTGTGGTAGGCAAATGGCGGGCCTGCACGGCGAGCGTGCGTGCCCGGGAAAAAGGCCTCCTTGCAGGCGTGAGAGTTTAATAATAGCGGGCCGGCCCGGAGAGCGTGCGTGCCCGGGAAAAAGGCCTCTTGGCCGGCGTGAGAGTTTAATAATAGCGGGCCGGCCCGGCGAGCGTGCGTGCCCGGGAAAAAGGCCTCCTTGCAGGCGTGAGCGTTTAATAATAGCGGGCCGGCTCATCGAGCGTGCGTGCCCGGGAAAAGGGCCTCTTGGCCGGCGTGAGAGTTTAATAATAGCGGGCCGGCTCATCGAGCGTGCGTGCCCGGGAAAAAGGCCTCTTGGCCGGCTTGGGGGATTGAAAAAAAAATCCCCCATTCATTTTCAACGGGAGGGGTCGGCGGTACCGCTTGGTGTCCGCCAGACGGCGGTGTGGTAGGCAAATGGCGGGCCTGCACGGCGAGCGTGCGTGCCCGGGAAAAAGGCCTCCTGGCCGGCGTGAGAGTTTAATAATAGCGGGCCGGCTCTGCGAGCGTGCGTGCCCGGGAAAAAGGCCTCCTTGCAGGCGTGAGAGTTTAATAATAGCGGGCCGGCTCGGCGAGCGTGCGTGCCCGGGAAAAATGCCTCCTGGCCGGCGTGAGAGTTTAATAATAGCGGGCCGGCTCGGCGAGCGTGCGTGCCCGGGAAAAAGGCCTCTTGGCCGGCGTGAGAGTTTAATAATAGCGGGCCGGCTCGGCGAGCGTGCGTGCCCGGGAAAAGGGCCTCTTGGCCGGCGTGAGAGTTTAATAATAGCGGGCCGGCTCAGCGAGCGTGCGTGCCCGGGAAAAAGGCCTCCTTGCAGGCGTGAGAGTTTAATAATAGCGGGCCGGCTCATCGAGCGTGCGTGCCCGGGAAAAGGGCCTCTTGGCCGGCGTGAGAGTTTAATAATAGCGGGCCTGAGAGTTTAATAATAGCGGGCCGGCTCGGCGAGCGTGCGTGCCCGGGAAAAGGGCCTCTTGGCCGGCGTGAGAGTTTAATAATAGCGGGCCGGCTCATCGAGCGTGCGTGCCCGGGAAAAGGGCCTCTTGGCCGGCGTGAGAGTTTAATAATAGCGGGCCGGCCCGGCGAGCGTGCGTGCCCGGGAAAAAGGCCTCCTTGCAGGCGTGAGCGTTTAATAATAGCGGGCCGGCCCGGCGAGCGTGCGTGCCCGGGAAAAAGGCCTCCTTGCAGGCGTGAGAGTTTAATAATAGCGGGCCGGCTCCGCGAGCGTGCGTGGCCGGGAAAAAGGCCTCTTGGCCGGCGTGAGAGTTTAATAATAGCGGGCCGGCTCGGCGAGCGTGCGTGCCCGGGAAAAGGGCCTCTTGGCCGGCGTGAGAGTTTAATAATAGCGGGCCGGCTCATCGAGCGTGCGTGCCCGGGAAAAGGGCCTCTTGGCCGGCGTGAGAGTTTAATAATAGCGGGCCGGCCCGGCGAGCGTGCGTGCCCGGGAAAAAGGCCTCCTTGCAGGCGTGAGAGTTTAATAATAGCGGGCCGGCTCCGCGAGCGTGCGTGGCCGGGAAAAAGGCCTCTTGGCCGGCGTGAGAGTTTAATAATAGCGGGCCGGCTCATCGAGCGTGCGTGCCCGGGAAAAGGGCCTCTTGGCCGGCGTGAGAGTTTAATAATAGCGGGCCGGCTCATCGAGCGTGCGTGCCCGGGAAAAGGGCCTCTTGGCCGGCGTGAGAGTTTAATAATAGCGGGCCGGCCCGGCGAGCGTGCGTGCCCGGGAAAAAGGCCTCCTTGCAGGCGTGAGAGTTTAATAATAGCGGGCCGGCTCCGCGAGCGTGCGTGCCCGGGAAAAAGGCCTCCTTGCAGGCGTGAGAGTTCAATAATAGCGGGCCGGCCCGGCGAGCGTGCGTGCCCGGGAAAAAGGCCTCCTTGCAGGCGTGAGAGTTTAATAATAGCGGGCCGGCCCGGCGAGCGTGCGTGCCCGGGAAAAAGGCCTCTTGGCCGGCGTGAGAGTTTAATAATAGCGGGCCGGCCCCGCGAGCGTGCGTGCCCGGGAAAAAGGCCTCCTTGCAGGGGTGAGAGTTTAATAATAGCGGGCCGGCCCGGCGAGCGTGCGTGCCCGGGAAAAAGGCCTCTTGGCCGGCGTGGGAGATTGAAAAAATTCCCCCATTCATTTTCAATGGCGGGGGTACCAGGGGTAGAGCTGGGGGTACCAGGGGTAAAGAGCGGGCCGGCCCGGCGTGCGAGTTTGGCCGGAAAAGAGGCCTCTTGGTCGGATTGGGAGATTGAAAAAATTCCCCCATTCATTTTCAATGGCGGGGGTACCAGGGGTAGAGCTGGGGGTACCAGGGGTAAAGAGCGGGCCGGCCCGGCGTGCGAGTTTGGCCGGAAAAGAGGCCTCTTGGTCGGATTGGGAGATTGAAAAAATTCCCCCATTCATTTTCAATGGCGGGGGTACCAGGGGTAGAGCTGGGGGTACCAGGGGTAAAGAGCGGGCCGGCCCGGCGTGCGAGTTTGGCCGGAAAAGAGGCCTCTTGGTCGGATTGGGAGATTGAAAAAATTCCCCCATTCATTTTCAATGGCGGGGGTACCAGGGGTAGAGCTGGGGGTACCAGGGGTAAAGAGCGGGCCGGCCCGGCGTGCGAGTGTGGCCGGGAAAGAGCCCTCCTGGCCGGCCTGGGAGATTGAAAAAAATTCCCCCATTCATTTTCAATGGCGGGGGTACCAGGGGTAAAGAGCGGGCCGGCCCAGCGTGCGAGTTTGGCCGGGAAAGGGGCCTCCTGGCCGGCCTGGGGGATTAAAAAAATTCCCCCATTCATTTTCAATGGCGGGGGTACCAGGGGTAGCAGTACCGATTTTGGTCGTTAGGGGCGCTGTAGTAGGTAAACCAGATATGCGGAGTTAGGGGGTCAAGAAGGCGAAAGGCTTAGAAAGTGACCGTTCACCAAAATACTTTCCGAAACGTATATAGGGGGGCATGTGTCGGACGAGTCACCATGCTTTCTCGATGCTGGAGGTACCAGGGGCACAAAGTTGGCCGGGAAAGATGCCTCTTAGGCGGATTGAAAGCATGAGAAAATGCCCCCCATTCATTTTCAATGGCGGAGAGCGGGCCGGCCCCGCAGCCGAGTGTGGCCGGCGGAGAGGCGTCTCGGTCGGATGAATGAAGCGTGGAGCCGGCCTCTGACGGCGGAGCTCCGCACTTTCGAATATTTTCTATCTCCCCCTCCGGGCGGTCGACGGCAGTTGGGAAGGCCGCCCGAGAGGCGCCCGGGGCGGATACCTCGGGCGAAAAGCCGGCCTCTGACGGCGGAGCTCCGCACTTTCGAATATTTTCTATTTCCCCCTCCGGGCGGTCGACGGCAGTTGGGAAGGCCGCCCGAGAGGCGCCCGGGGCGGATACCTCGGGCGAAAAGCCGGCCTCTGACGGCGGAGCTCCGCACTTTCGAATATTTTCTATCTCCCCCTCCGGGCGGCCGACGGCAGTTGGGAAGGCCGCCCGAGAGGCGCCCGGGGCGGATACCTCGGGCGAAAAGCCGGCCTCTGACGGCGGAGCTCCGCACTTTCGAATATTTTCTATTTCCCCCTCCGGGCGGCCGACGGCAGTTGGGAAGGCCGCCCGAGAGGCGCCCGGGGCGGATACCTCGGGCGAAAAGCCGGCCTCTGACGGCGGAGCTCCGCACTTTCGAATATTTTCTATTTCCCCCTCCGGGCGGCCGACGGCAGTTGGGAAGGCCGCCCGAGAGGCGCCCGGGGCGGATACCTCGGGCGAAAAGCCGGCCTCTGACGGCGGAGCTCCGCACTTTCGAATATTTTCTATTTCCCCCTCCGGGCGGCCGACGGCAGTTGGGAAGGCCGCCCGAGAGGCGCCCGGGGCGGATACCTCGGGCGAAAAGCCGGCCTCTGACGGCGGAGCTCCGCACTTTCGAATATTTTCTATTTCCCCCTCCGGGCGGCCGACGGCAGTTGGGAAGGCCGCCCGAGAGGCGCCCGGGGCGGATACCTCGGGCGAAAACCCGGCCTCTGACGGCGGAGCTCCGCACTTTCGAATATTTTCTATTTCCCCCTCCGGGCGGCCGACGGCAGTTGGGAAGGCCGCCCGAGAGGCGCCCCGGGGCGGATACCTCGGGCGAAAAGCCGGCCTCTGACGGCGGAGCTCCGCACTTTCGAATATTTTCTATTTCCCCCTCCGGGCGGCCGACGGCAGTTGGGAAGGTCGCCCGAGAGGCGCCCCGGGGCGGATACCCCGGGCGAAAAGCCGGCCTCTGACGGCGGAGCTCCGCACTTTCGAATATTTTCTATTTCCCCCTCCGGGCGGCTGACGGCAGGTGGGAAGGCCGCCCATTCATTTTCAATGGCGGAGGTACCAGGGGTGCCGCTGAGGGTACCAGGGGTGCCGCTGAGGGTACCAGGGGTGCAGCTGAGGGTACCAGGGGTGCCGCTGAGGGTACCAGGGGTGCCGATGAGGGTACCAGGGGTACGGCTGAGGGTACCAGGGGTGCCGCTGAGGGTACCAGGGGTGCCGCTGAGGGTACCAGGGGTGCCGCTGAGGGTACCAGGGGTTCGGCTGAGGGTACCAGGGGTACGGCTGAGGGTACCAGGGGTGCCGCTGAGGGTACCAGGGGTGCCGCTGAGGGTACCAGGGGTGCGGCTGAGGGTACCAGGGGTAAGGCTGAGGGTACCAGGGGTGCCGCTGAGGGTACCAGGGGTGCGGCTGAGGGTACCAGGGGTAAGGCTGAGGGTACCAGGGGTAAGGCTGAGGGTACCAGGGGTAAGGCTGAGGGTACCAGGGGTACGGCTGGAGGTACCAGGGGTAAGGCTGGAGGTACCAGGGGTAAGGCTGGAGGTACCAGGGGTAAGGCTGGAGGTACCAGGGGTTAGGCTGGAGGTACCAGGGGTAAGGCTGGGGGTACCAGGGGTAAGGCTGAGGGTACCAGGGGCGAAGCTGGCTGGGGGTACCAGGGGTTGGGCTGAGGGTACCAGGGGTTGGGCTGAGGGTACCAGGGGTAAGGCTGAGGGTACCAGGGGCGAAGCTGGCTGGGGGTACCAGGGGTGTTGCTGAGGGTACCAGGGGTGCCGCTGAGGGTACCAGGGGTTAGGCTGGGGGTACCAGGGGTTGAGCTGAGGGTACCAGGGGTAAGGCTGAGGGTACCAGGGGTGTTGCTGGGGGTACCAGGGGTCGCCATTCATTTTCAATGGGGGAGGTACCAGGGGTAGGGCTGGGGGTACCAGGGGTAAAGAGCGGACCGGCTCGCCGGCCGAGCGTGGCCGAAAAAGAGGCCTCCTGGCCGGATTGAGAAATTAAAAAAATTCCCCCATTCATTTTCAATGGCGGGGGTACCAGGGGTATGCAGTACCGATTTTGGTCGTTAGGGGCGCTGTAGTAGGTAAACCAGATATGGGGAGTTAGGGGGTCAAGAAGGCTAAAAGGCTTAGAAAGTGAGCGTTCACCAAAATACTTTCCGAAACGTATATAGGTGAGCATGTTTTGAATGGGTGACCTCCAGGGCGACACAGGGGAGGCCCCTAAGAGTATAATCAGACCATCGTGAGGGTGTTTCCAGCCACCCAAAAGCACTGGAACGGCCTCTGACGGCGGAGCTCCGCACTATCGAATATTTTCTATTTCCCCCTCCAGGCGGTCGACGGCAGTTGGGAAGGCCGCCCGAGAGGCGCCCGGGGCGGATACCCCGTGCGAAAACCCGGCCTCTGACGGCGGAGCTCCGCACTTTCGAATATTT
>NW_028233895.1:122500-132500 GCF_054856545.1 Hippocampus guttulatus | reverse complement strand
CGCTGGGGGTACCAGGGGTAAGGCTGAGGGTACCAGGGGTGCCGCTGAGGGTACCAGGGGTGCCGCTGGGGGTACCAGGGGTAAGGCTGAGGGTACCAGGGGTGCCGCTGGGGGTACCAGGGGTAAGGCTGAGGGTACCAGGGGTGCCGCTGGGGGTACCAGGGGTAAGGCTGAGGGTACCAGGGGTAGGGCTGGAGGTACCAGGGGTGCCGCTGAGGGTACCAGGGGTAAAGAGCGGGCCGGCCCGGCGGGCGAGTGTGGCCGGGAAAGAGGCCTCTCGGTCGGATTGGGAGTTTGAAAAAAATCCCCCATTCATTTCCAATGGCGGAGGTACCAGGGGCAAGGCTGGGGGTACCAGGGGTAAAGAGCGGGCCGGCCCGGCGGGCGAGTGTGGCCGGAAAAGGGGCCTCTTGGTCGGATTGGGAGTTTGAAAAAATCCCCCATTCATTTCCAATGGCGGAGGTACCAGGGGCAAGGCTGGGGGTACCAGGGGCGAAGCTGGCTGGGGGTACCAGGGGTAAGGCTGAGGGTACCAGGGGTGCAGCTGAGGGTACCAGGGGTAAGGTTGAGGGTACCAGGGGTGTTGCTGGGGGTACCAGGGGTCACCATTCATTTTCAATGGGGGAGGTACCAGGGGCAAGGCTGGGGGTACCAGGGGTGTTGCTGGGGGTACCAGGGGTAAAGAGCGGGCCGGCCCGGCGGGCGAGTGTGGCCGGAAAAGGGGCCTCTTGCTCGGATTGGGAGTTTGAAAAAATTCCCCCATTCATTTTCAATGGCAGATGTACCAGGGGTCGGTGTCCGCCAGACGGCGGTGTGGTAGGCAAAAGGCGGGCCGGCTCGGCGAGCGTGCGTGCCCGGGAAAAAGGCCTCTTGGCCGGCGTGAGAGTTTAATAATAGCGGGCCGGCTCATCGAGCGTGCGTGCCCGGGAAAAGGGCCTCTTGGCCGGCGTGAGAGTTTAATAATAGCGGGCCGGCCCGGCGAGCGTGCGTGCCCGGGAAAAAGGCCTCCTTGCAGGCGTGAGCGTTTAATAATAGCGGGCCGGCCCGGCGAGCGTGCGTGCCCGGGAAAAAGGCCTCCTTGCAGGCGTGAGAGTTTAATAATAGCGGGCCGGCCCGGCGAGCGTGCGTGCCCGGGAAAAAGGCCTCCTTGCAGGCGTGAGAGTTTAATAATAGCGGGCCGGCTCGGCGAGCGTGCGTGCACGGGAAAAAGGCCTCTTGGCCGGCGTGAGAGTTTAATAATAGCGGGCCGGCCCGGCGAGCGTGCGTGCCCGGGAAAAAGGCCTCCTTGCAGGCGTGAGAGTTTAATAATAGCGGGCCGGCTCATCGAGCGTGCGTGCCCGGGAAAAGGGCCTCCTTGCAGGCGTGAGAGTTTAATAATAGCGGGCCGGCTCTGCGAGCGTGCGTGCCCGGGAAAAGGGCCTCTTGGCCGGCCTGAGCGTTTAATAATAGCGGGCCGGCTCATCGAGCGTGCGTGCCCGGGAAAAGGGCCTCTTGGCCGGCCTGAGCGTTTAATAATAGCGGGCCGGCCCCGCGAGCGTGCGTGCCCGGGAAAAAGGCCTCCTTGCAGGCGTGAGAGTTTAATAATAGCGGGCCGGCTCATCGAGCGTGCGTGCCCGGGAAAAGGGCCTCCTTGCAGGCGTGAGAGTTTAATAATAGCGGGCCGGCTCGGCGAGCGTGCGTGCCCGGGAAAAGGGCCTCTTGGCCGGCGTGAGAGTTTAATAATAGCGGGCCGGCCCCGCGAGCGTGCGTGCCCGGGAAAAAGGCCTCCTTGCAGGGGTGAGAGTTTAATAATAGCGGGCCGGCCCGGCGAGCGTGCGTGCCCGGGAAAAAGGCCTCCTTGCAGGCGTGAGCGTTTAATAATAGCGGACCGGCTCTGCGAGCGTGCGTGCCCGGGAAAAGGGCCTCTTGGCCGGCCTGAGCGTTTAATAATAGCGGGCCGGCCCGGCGAGCGTGCGTGCCCGGGAAAAAGGCCTCTTGGCCGGCTTGGGGGATTGAAAAAAAATCCCCCATTCATTTTCAACGGGAGGGGTCGGCGGTACCGCTTGGTGTCCGCCAGACGGCGGTGTGGTAGGCAAATGGCGGGCCTGCACGGCGAGCGTGCGTGCCCGGGAAAAAGGCCTCCTTGCAGGCGTGAGAGTTTAATAATAGCGGGCCGGCCCGGAGAGCGTGCGTGCCCGGGAAAAAGGCCTCTTGGCCGGCGTGAGAGTTTAATAATAGCGGGCCGGCCCGGCGAGCGTGCGTGCCCGGGAAAAAGGCCTCCTTGCAGGCGTGAGCGTTTAATAATAGCGGGCCGGCTCATCGAGCGTGCGTGCCCGGGAAAAGGGCCTCTTGGCCGGCGTGAGAGTTTAATAATAGCGGGCCGGCTCATCGAGCGTGCGTGCCCGGGAAAAAGGCCTCTTGGCCGGCTTGGGGGATTGAAAAAAAAATCCCCCATTCATTTTCAACGGGAGGGGTCGGCGGTACCGCTTGGTGTCCGCCAGACGGCGGTGTGGTAGGCAAATGGCGGGCCTGCACGGCGAGCGTGCGTGCCCGGGAAAAAGGCCTCCTGGCCGGCGTGAGAGTTTAATAATAGCGGGCCGGCTCTGCGAGCGTGCGTGCCCGGGAAAAAGGCCTCCTTGCAGGCGTGAGAGTTTAATAATAGCGGGCCGGCTCGGCGAGCGTGCGTGCCCGGGAAAAAGGCCTCCTTGCAGGCGTAAGAGTTTAATAATAGCGGGCCGGCTCATCGAGCGTGCGTGCCCGGGAAAAAGGCCTCTTGGCCGGCGTGAGAGTTTAATAATAGCGGGCCGGCCCGGCGAGCGTGCGTGCCCGGGAAAAAGGCCTCCTTGCAGGCGTGAGCGTTTAATAATAGCGGGCCGGCTCATCGAGCGTGCGTGCCCGGGAAAAGGGCCTCTTGGCCGGCGTGAGAGTTTAATAATAGCGGGCCGGCTCATCGAGCGTGCGTGCCCGGGAAAAAGGCCTCTTGGCCGGCTTGGGGGATTGTAAAAAAAAATCCCCCATTCATTTTCAACGGGAGGGGTCGGCGGTACCGCGTGGTGTCCGCCAGACGGCGGTGTGGTAGGCAAATGGCGGGCCTGCACGGCGAGCGTGCGTGCCCGGGAAAAATGCCTCCTGGCCGGCGTGAGAGTTTAATAATAGCGGGCCGGCTCATCGAGCGTGCGTGCCCGGGAAAAAGGCCTCCTTGCAGGCGTGAGAGTTTAATAATAGCGGGCCGGCTCGGCGAGCGTGCGTGCCCGGGAAAAAGGCCTCTTGGCCAGCTTGGGGGATTGAAAAAAAATCCCCCATTCATTTTCAACGGGAGGGGTCGGCGGTACCGCTTGGTGTCCGCCAGACGGCGGTGTGGTAGGCAAATGGCGGGCCTGCACGGCGAGCGTGCGTGCCCGGGAAAAATGCCTCCTGGCCGGCGTGAGAGTTTAATAATAGCGGGCCGGCTCGGCGAGCGTGCGTGCCCGGGAAAAAGGCCTCTTGGCCGGCGTGAGAGTTTAATAATAGCGGGCCGGCTCGGCGAGCGTGCGTGCCCGGGAAAAGGGCCTCTTGGCCGGCGTGAGAGTTTAATAATAGCGGGCCGGCTCAGCGAGCGTGCGTGCCCGGGAAAAAGGCCTCCTTGCAGGCGTGAGAGTTTAATAATAGCGGGCCGGCTCATCGAGCGTGCGTGCCCGGGAAAAGGGCCTCTTGGCCGGCGTGAGAGTTTAATAATAGCGGGCCTGAGAGTTTAATAATAGCGGGCCGGCTCGGCGAGCGTGCGTGCCCGGGAAAAGGGCCTCTTGGCCGGCGTGAGAGTTTAATAATAGCGGGCCGGCTCATCGAGCGTGCGTGCCCGGGAAAAGGGCCTCTTGGCCGGCGTGAGAGTTTAATAATAGCGGGCCGGCCCGGCGAGCGTGCGTGCCCGGGAAAAAGGCCTCCTTGCAGGCGTGAGCGTTTAATAATAGCGGGCCGGCCCGGCGAGCGTGCGTGCCCGGGAAAAAGGCCTCCTTGCAGGCGTGAGAGTTTAATAATAGCGGGCCGGCTCCGCGAGCGTGCGTGGCCGGGAAAAAGGCCTCTTGGCCGGCGTGAGAGTTTAATAATAGCGGGCCGGCTCGGCGAGCGTGCGTGCCCGGGAAAAGGGCCTCTTGGCCGGCGTGAGAGTTTAATAATAGCGGGCCGGCTCATCGAGCGTGCGTGCCCGGGAAAAGGGCCTCTTGGCCGGCGTGAGAGTTTAATAATAGCGGGCCGGCCCGGCGAGCGTGCGTGCCCGGGAAAAAGGCCTCCTTGCAGGCGTGAGAGTTTAATAATAGCGGGCCGGCTCCGCGAGCGTGCGTGGCCGGGAAAAAGGCCTCTTGGCCGGCGTGAGAGTTTAATAATAGCGGGCCGGCTCATCGAGCGTGCGTGCCCGGGAAAAGGGCCTCTTGGCCGGCGTGAGAGTTTAATAATAGCGGGCCGGCTCATCGAGCGTGCGTGCCCGGGAAAAGGGCCTCTTGGCCGGCGTGAGAGTTTAATAATAGCGGGCCGGCCCGGCGAGCGTGCGTGCCCGGGAAAAAGGCCTCCTTGCAGGCGTGAGAGTTTAATAATAGCGGGCCGGCCCGGCGAGCGTGCGTGCCCGGGAAAAAGGCCTCCTTGCAGGCGTGAGAGTTTAATAATAGCGGGCCGGCCCGGCGAGCGTGCGTGCCCGGGAAAAAGGCCTCCTTGCAGGCGTGAGAGTTTAATAATAGCGGGCCGGCCCGGCGAGCGTGCGTGCCCGGGAAAAAGGCCTCCTTGCAGGCGTGAGAGTTTAATAATAGCGGGCCGGCTCCGCGAGCGTGCGTGCCCGGGAAAAAGGCCTCCTTGCAGGCGTGAGAGTTCAATAATAGCGGGCCGGCCCGGCGAGCGTGCGTGCCCGGGAAAAAGGCCTCCTTGCAGGCGTGAGAGTTTAATAATAGCGGGCCGGCCCGGCGAGCGTGCGTGCCCGGGAAAAAGGCCTCTTGGCCGGCGTGAGAGTTTAATAATAGCGGGCCGGCCCCGCGAGCGTGCGTGCCCGGGAAAAAGGCCTCCTTGCAGGGGTGAGAGTTTAATAATAGCGGGCCGGCCCGGCGAGCGTGCGTGCCCGGGAAAAAGGCCTCTTGGCCGGCGTGGGAGATTGAAAAAATTCCCCCATTCATTTTCAATGGCGGGGGTACCAGGGGTAGAGCTGGGGGTACCAGGGGTAAAGAGCGGGCCGGCCCGGCGTGCGAGTTTGGCCGGAAAAGAGGCCTCTTGGTCGGATTGGGAGATTGAAAAAATTCCCCCATTCATTTTCAATGGCGGGGGTACCAGGGGTAGAGCTGGGGGTACCAGGGGTAAAGAGCGGGCCGGCCCGGCGTGCGAGTTTGGCCGGAAAAGAGGCCTCTTGGTCGGATTGGGAGATTGAAAAAATTTCCCCCATTCATTTTCAATGGCGGGGGTACCAGGGGTAGAGCTGGGGGTACCAGGGGTAAAGAGCGGGCCGGCCCGGCGTGCGAGTTTGGCCGGAAAAGAGGCCTCTTGGTCGGATTGGGAGATTGAAAAAATTCCCCCATTCATTTTCAATGGCGGGGGTACCAGGGGTAAAGAGCGGGCCGGCCCAGCGTGCGAGTTTGGCCGGGAAAGGGGCCTCCTGGCCGGCCTGGGGGATTAAAAAAATTCCCCCATTCATTTTCAATGGCGGGGGTACCAGGGGTAGCAGTACCGATTTTGGTCGTTAGGGGCGCTGTAGTAGGTAAACCAGATATGCGGAGTTAGGGGGTCAAGAAGGCGAAAGGCTTAGAAAGTGACCGTTCACCAAAATACTTTCCGAAACGTATATAGGGGGGCATGTGTCGGACGAGTCACCATGCTTTCTCGATGCTGGAGGTACCAGGGGCACAAAGTTGGCCGGGAAAGATGCCTCTTAGGCGGATTGAAAGCATGAGAAAATGCCCCCCATTCATTTTCAATGGCGGAGAGCGGGCCGGCCCCGCAGCCGAGTGTGGCCGGCGGAGAGGCGTCTCGGTCGGATGAATGAAGCGTGGAGCCGGCCTCTGACGGCGGAGCTCCGCACTTTCGAATATTTTCTATCTCCCCCTCCGGGCGGTCGACGGCAGTTGGGAAGGCCGCCCGAGAGGCGCCCGGGGCGGATACCTCGGGCGAAAAGCCGGCCTCTGACGGCGGAGCTCCGCACTTTCGAATATTTTCTATTTCCCCCTCCGGGCGGTCGACGGCAGTTGGGAAGGCCGCCCGAGAGGCGCCCGGGGCGGATACCTCGGGCGAAAAGCCGGCCTCTGACGGCGGAGCTCCGCACTTTCGAATATTTTCTATCTCCCCCTCCGGGCGGCCGACGGCAGTTGGGAAGGCCGCCCGAGAGGCGCCCGGGGCGGATACCTCGGGCGAAAAGCCGGCCTCTGACGGCGGAGCTCCGCACTTTCGAATATTTTCTATTTCCCCCTCCGGGCGGCCGACGGCAGTTGGGAAGGCCGCCCGAGAGGCGCCCGGGGCGGATACCTCGGGCGAAAAGCCGGCCTCTGACGGCGGAGCTCCGCACTTTCGAATATTTTCTATCTCCCCCTCCGGGCGGCCGACGGCAGTTGGGAAGGCCGCCCGAGAGGCGCCCGGGGCGGATACCTCGGGCGAAAAGCCGGCCTCCGACGGCGGAGCTCCGCACTTTCGAATATTTTCTATTTCCCCCTCCGGGCGGCCGACGGCAGTTGGGAAGGCCGCCCGAGAGGCGCCCGGGGCGGATACCTCGGGCGAAAAGCCGGCCTCTGACGGCGGAGCTCCGCACTTTCGAATATTTTCTATCTCCCCCTCCGGGCGGCCGACGGCAGTTGGGAAGGCCGCCCGAGAGGCGCCCGGGGCGGATACCTCGGGCGAAAAGCCGGCCTCTGACGGCGGAGCTCCGCACTTTCGAATATTTTCTATTTCCCCCTCCGGGCGGCCGACGGCAGTTGGGAAGGCCGCCCGAGAGGCGCCCGGGGCGGATACCTCGGGCGAAAAGCCGGCCTCTGACGGCGGAGCTCCGCACTTTCGAATATTTTCTATTTCCCCCTCCGGGCGGCCGACGGCAGTTGGGAAGGCCGCCCGAGAGGCGCCCCGGGGCGGATACCTCGGGCGAAAAGCCGGCCTCTGACGGCGGAGCTCCGCACTTTCGAATATTTTCTATTTCCCCCTCCGGGCGGCCGACGGCAGTTGGGAAGGCCGCCCGAGAGGCGCCCCGGGGCGGATACCCCGGGCGAAAAGCCGGCCTCTGACGGCGGAGCTCCGCACTTTCGAATATTTTCTATTTCCCCCTCCGGGCGGCCGACGGCAGTTGGGAAGGCCGCCCGAGAGGCGCCCCGGGGCGGATACCCCGGGCGAAAAGCCGGCCTCTGACGGCGGAGCTCCGCACTTTCGAATATTTTCTATTTCCCCCTCCGGGCGGCCGACGGCAGTTGGGAAGGCCGCCCGAGAGGCGCCCCGGGGCGGATACCCCGGGCGAAAAGCCGGCCTCTGACGGCGGAGCTCCGCACTTTCGAATATTTTCTATTTCCCCCTCCGGGCGGCTGACGGCAGGTGGGAAGGCCGCCCATTCATTTTCAATGGCGGAGGTACCAGGGGTGCCGCTGAGGGTACCAGGGGTGCCGCTGAGGGTACCAGGGGTGCCGCTGAGGGTACCAGGGGTACCGCTGAGGGTACCAGGGGTGCGGCTGAGGGTACCAGGGGTGCGGCTGAGGGTACCAGGGGTGCGGCTGAGGGTACCAGGGGTGCCGCTGAGGGTACCAGGGGTACGGCTGAGGGTACCAGGGGTGCCGCTGAGGGTACCAGGGGTACGGCTGAGGGTACCAGGGGTGCCGCTGAGGGTACCAGGGGTGCGGCTGAGGGTACCAGGGGTGCGGCTGAGGGTACCAGGGGTGCCGCTGAGGGTACCAGGGGTGCCGCTGAGGGTACCAGGGGTGCCGCTGAGGGTACCAGGGGTGCCGCTGAGGGTACCAGGGGTGCCGCTGAGGGTACCAGGGGTGCCGCTGAGGGTACCAGGGGTGCGGCTGAGGGTACCAGGGGTAAGGCTGAGGGTACCAGGGGTGCCGCTGAGGGTACCAGGGGTGCCGCTGAGGGTACCAGGGGTACGGCTGGAGGTACCAGGGGTAAGGCTGGAGGTACCAGGGGTAAGGCTGGAGGTACCAGGGGTTAGGCTGGAGGTACCAGGGGTAAGGCTGGGGGTACCAGGGGTAAGGCTGAGGGTACCAGGGGTTAGGCTGGGGGTACCAGGGGTAAGGCTGGGGGTACCAGGGGCGAAGCTGGCTGGGGGTACCAGGGGTTGGGCTGAGGGTACCAGGGGTTGGGCTGAGGGTACCAGGGGTAAGGCTGAGGGTACCAGGGGCGAAGCTGGCTGGGGGTACCAGGGGTGTTGCTGAGGGTACCAGGGGTGCCGCTGAGGGTACCAGGGGTTAGGCTGGGGGTACCAGGGGTTGAGCTGAGGGTACCAGGGGTAAGGCTGAGGGTACCAGGGGTGTTGCTGGGGGTACCAGGGGTCGCCATTCATTTTCAATGGGGGAGGTACCAGGGGTAGGGCTGGGGGTACCAGGGGTAAAGAGCGGACCGGCTCGCCGGCCGAGCGTGGCCGAAAAAGAGGCCTCCTGGCCGGATTGAGAAATTAAAAAAAATTCCCCCATTCATTTTCAATGGCGGGGGTACCAGGGGTATGCAGTACCGATTTTGGTCGTTAGGGGCGCTGTAGTAGGTAAACCAGATATGGGGAGTTAGGGGGTCAAGAAGGCTAAAAGGCTTAGAAAGTGAGCGTTCACCAAAATACTTTCCGAAACGTATATAGGTGAGCATGTTTTGAATGGGTGACCTCCAGGGCGACACAGGGGAGGCCCCTAAGAGTATAATCAGACCATCGTGAGGGTGTTTCCAGCCACCCAAAAGCACTGGAACGGCCTCTGACGGCGGAGCTCCGCACTATCGAATATTTTCTATTTCCCCCTCCAGGCGGTCGACGGCAGTTGGGAAGGCCGCCCGAGAGGCGCCCGGGGCGGATACCCCGTGCGAAAACCCGGCCTCTGACGGCGGAGCTCCGCACTTTCGAATATTTTCTGTTTCCCCCTCCGGGCGGTCGACGGCAGTTGGGAAGGCCGCCCGAGAGGCGCCCGGGGCGGATACCCCGTGCGAAAACCCGGCCTCTGACGGCGGAGCTCCGCACTTTCGAATATTTTCTGTTTCCCCCTCCGGGCGGTCGACGGCAGTTGGGAAGGCCGCCCGAGAGGCGCCCGGGGCGGATACCCCGTGCGAAAACCCGGCCTCTGACGGCGGAGCTCCGCACTTTCGAATATTTTCTGTTTCCCCCTCCGGGCGGTCGACGGCAGTTGGGAAGGCCGCCCGAGAGGCGCCCGGGGCGGATACCCCGTGCGAAAACCCGGCCTCTGACGGCGGAGCTCCGCACTTTCGAACATTTTCTGTTTCCCCCTCCGGGCGGTCGACGGCAGTTGGGAAGGCCGCCCGAGAGGCGCCCGGGGCGGATACCCCGTGCGAAAACCCGGCCTCTGACGGCGGAGCTCCGCACTTTCGAACATTTTCTGTTTCCCCCTCCGGGCGGTCGACGGCAGTTGGGAAGGCCGCCCGAGAGGCGCCCGGGGCGGATACCCCGTGCGAAAACCCGGCCTCTGACGGCGGAGCTCCGCACTTTCGAATATTTTCTGTTTCCCCCTCCGGGCGGTCGACGGCAGTTGGGAAGGCCGCCCGAGAGGCGCCCGGGGCGGATACCCCGTGCGAAAACCCGGCCTCTGACGGCGGAGCTCCGCACTTTCGAACATTTTCTGTTTCCCCCTCCGGGCGGTCGACGGCAGTTGGGAAGGCCGCCCGAGAGGCGCCCGGGGCGGATACCCCGTGCGAAAACCCGGCCTCTGACGGCGGAGCTCCGCACTTTCGAATATTTTCTGTTTCCCCCTCCGGGCGGTCGACGGCAGTTGGGAAGGCCGCCCGAGAGGCGCCCGGGGCGGATACCCCGGGCGAAAACCCGGCCTCTGACGGCGGAGCTCCGCACTTTCGAATATGTCCCCCTCCACATCGCACCCATACACAA
>NW_028233895.1:102500-110000 GCF_054856545.1 Hippocampus guttulatus | reverse complement strand
TGTGGTAGGCAAAAGGCGGGCCGGCTCGGCGAGCGTGCGTGCCCGGGAAAAAGGCCTCTTGGCCGGCGTGAGAGTTTAATAATAGCGGGCCGGCTCATCGAGCGTGCGTGCCCGGGAAAAGGGCCTCTTGGCCGGCGTGAGAGTTTAATAATAGCGGGCCGGCCCGGCGAGCGTGCGTGCCCGGGAAAAAGGCCTCCTTGCAGGCGTGAGCGTTTAATAATAGCGGGCCGGCCCGGCGAGCGTGCGTGCCCGGGAAAAAGGCCTCCTTGCAGGCGTGAGCGTTTAATAATAGCGGGCCGGCCCGGCGAGCGTGCGTGCCCGGGAAAAAGGCCTCCTTGCAGGCGTGAGAGTTTAATAATAGCGGGCCGGCTCGGCGAGCGTGCGTGCACGGGAAAAAGGCCTCTTGGCCGGCGTGAGAGTTTAATAATAGCGGGCCGGCCCGGCGAGCGTGCGTGCCCGGGAAAAAGGCCTCCTTGCAGGCGTGAGAGTTTAATAATAGCGGGCCGGCTCATCGAGCGTGCGTGCCCGGGAAAAGGGCCTCCTTGCAGGCGTGAGAGTTTAATAATAGCGGGCCGGCTCTGCGAGCGTGCGTGCCCGGGAAAAGGGCCTCTTGGCCGGCCTGAGCGTTTAATAATAGCGGGCCGGCTCATCGAGCGTGCGTGCCCGGGAAAAGGGCCTCTTGGCCGGCCTGAGCGTTTAATAATAGCGGGCCGGCCCCGCGAGCGTGCGTGCCCGGGAAAAAGGCCTCCTTGCAGGCGTGAGAGTTTAATAATAGCGGGCCGGCTCATCGAGCGTGCGTGCCCGGGAAAAGGGCCTCCTTGCAGGCGTGAGAGTTTAATAATAGCGGGCCGGCTCGGCGAGCGTGCGTGCCCGGGAAAAGGGCCTCTTGGCCGGCGTGAGAGTTTAATAATAGCGGGCCGGCCCCGCGAGCGTGCGTGCCCGGGAAAAAGGCCTCCTTGCAGGGGTGAGAGTTTAATAATAGCGGGCCGGCCCGGCGAGCGTGCGTGCCCGGGAAAAAGGCCTCCTTGCAGGCGTGAGCGTTTAATAATAGCGGACCGGCTCTGCGAGCGTGCGTGCCCGGGAAAAGGGCCTCTTGGCCGGCCTGAGCGTTTAATAATAGCGGGCCGGCCCGGCGAGCGTGCGTGCCCGGGAAAAAGGCCTCTTGGCCGGCTTGGGGGATTGAAAAAAAATCCCCCATTCATTTTCAACGGGAGGGGTCGGCGGTACCGCTTGGTGTCCGCCAGACGGCGGTGTGGTAGGCAAATGGCGGGCCTGCACGGCGAGCGTGCGTGCCCGGGAAAAAGGCCTCCTTGCAGGCGTGAGAGTTTAATAATAGCGGGCCGGCCCGGAGAGCGTGCGTGCCCGGGAAAAAGGCCTCTTGGCCGGCGTGAGAGTTTAATAATAGCGGGCCGGCCCGGCGAGCGTGCGTGCCCGGGAAAAAGGCCTCCTTGCAGGCGTGAGCGTTTAATAATAGCGGGCCGGCTCATCGAGCGTGCGTGCCCGGGAAAACGGCCTCTTGGCCGGCGTGAGAGTTTAATAATAGCGGGCCGGCTCATCGAGCGTGCGTGCCCGGGAAAAAGGCCTCTTGGCCGGCTTGGGGGATTGAAAAAAAAAAATCCCCCATTCATTTTCAACGGGAGGGGTCGGCGGTACCGCTTGGTGTCCGCCAGACGGCGGTGTGGTAGGCAAATGGCGGGCCTGCACGGCGAGCGTGCGTGCCCGGGAAAAAGGCCTCCTGGCCGGCGTGAGAGTTTAATAATAGCGGGCCGGCTCTGCGAGCGTGCGTGCCCGGGAAAAAGGCCTCCTTGCAGGCGTGAGAGTTTAATAATAGCGGGCCGGCTCGGCGAGCGTGCGTGCCCGGGAAAAAGGCCTCCTTGCAGGCGTAAGAGTTTAATAATAGCGGGCCGGCTCATCGAGCGTGCGTGCCCGGGAAAAAGGCCTCTTGGCCGGCGTGAGAGTTTAATAATAGCGGGCCGGCCCGGCGAGCGTGCGTGCCCGGGAAAAAGGCCTCCTTGCAGGCGTGAGTGTTTAATAATAGCGGGCCGGCTCATCGAGCGTGCGTGCCCGGGAAAAGGGCCTCTTGGCCGGCGTGAGAGTTTAATAATAGCGGGCCGGCTCATCGAGCGTGCGTGCCCGGGAAAAAGGCCTCTTGGCCGGCTTGGGGGATTGAAAAAAAATCCCCCATTCATTTTCAACGGGAGGGGTCGGCGGTACCGCTTGGTGTCCGCCAGACGGCGGTGTGGTAGGCAAATGGCGGGCCTGCACGGCGAGCGTGCGTGCCCGGGAAAAATGCCTCCTGGCCGGCGTGAGAGTTTAATAATAGCGGGCCGGCTCGGCGAGCGTGCGTGCCCGGGAAAAAGGCCTCTTGGCCGGCGTGAGAGTTTAATAATAGCGGGCCGGCTCGGCGAGCGTGCGTGCCCGGGAAAAGGGCCTCTTGGCCGGCGTGAGAGTTTAATAATAGCGGGCCGGCTCAGCGAGCGTGCGTGCCCGGGAAAAAGGCCTCCTTGCAGGCGTGAGAGTTTAATAATAGCGGGCCGGCTCATCGAGCGTGCGTGCCCGGGAAAAGGGCCTCTTGGCCGGCGTGAGAGTTTAATAATAGCGGGCCTGAGAGTTTAATAATAGCGGGCCGGCTCGGCGAGCGTGCGTGCCCGGGAAAAGGGCCTCTTGGCCGGCGTGAGAGTTTAATAATAGCGGGCCGGCTCATCGAGCGTGCGTGCCCGGGAAAAGGGCCTCTTGGCCGGCGTGAGAGTTTAATAATAGCGGGCCGGCCCGGCGAGCGTGCGTGCCCGGGAAAAAGGCCTCCTTGCAGGCGTGAGAGTTTAATAATAGCGGGCCGGCCCGGCGAGCGTGCGTGCCCGGGAAAAAGGCCTCCTTGCAGGCGTGAGAGTTTAATAATAGCGGGCCGGCTCCGCGAGCGTGCGTGGCCGGGAAAAAGGCCTCTTGGCCGGCGTGAGAGTTTAATAATAGCGGGCCGGCTCGGCGAGCGTGCGTGCCCGGGAAAAGGGCCTCTTGGCCGGCGTGAGAGTTTAATAATAGCGGGCCGGCTCATCGAGCGTGCGTGCCCGGGAAAAGGGCCTCTTGGCCGGCGTGAGAGTTTAATAATAGCGGGCCGGCCCGGCGAGCGTGCGTGCCCGGGAAAAAGGCCTCCTTGCAGGCGTGAGAGTTTAATAATAGCGGGCCGGCTCCGCGAGCGTGCGTGGCCGGGAAAAAGGCCTCTTGGCCGGCGTGAGAGTTTAATAATAGCGGGCCGGCTCATCGAGCGTGCGTGCCCGGGAAAAGGGCCTCTTGGCCGGCGTGAGAGTTTAATAATAGCGGGCCGGCTCATCGAGCGTGCGTGCCCGGGAAAAGGGCCTCTTGGCCGGCGTGAGAGTTTAATAATAGCGGGCCGGCCCGGCGAGCGTGCGTGCCCGGGAAAAAGGCCTCCTTGCAGGCGTGAGAGTTTAATAATAGCGGGCCGGCCCGGCGAGCGTGCGTGCCCGGGAAAAAGGCCTCCTTGCAGGCGTGAGAGTTTAATAATAGCGGGCCGGCCCGGCGAGCGTGCGTGCCCGGGAAAAAGGCCTCCTTGCAGGCGTGAGAGTTTAATAATAGCGGGCCGGCCCGGCGAGCGTGCGTGCCCGGGAAAAAGGCCTCCTTGCAGGCGTGAGAGTTTAATAATAGCGGGCCGGCTCCGCGAGCGTGCGTGCCCGGGAAAAAGGCCTCCTTGCAGGCGTGAGAGTTCAATAATAGCGGGCCGGCCCGGCGAGCGTGCGTGCCCGGGAAAAAGGCCTCCTTGCAGGCGTGAGAGTTTAATAATAGCGGGCCGGCCCGGCGAGCGTGCGTGCCCGGGAAAAAGGCCTCTTGGCCGGCGTGAGAGTTTAATAATAGCGGGCCGGCCCCGCGAGCGTGCGTGCCCGGGAAAAAGGCCTCCTTGCAGGGGTGAGAGTTTAATAATAGCGGGCCGGCCCGGCGAGCGTGCGTGCCCGGGAAAAAGGCCTCTTGGCCGGCGTGGGAGATTGAAAAAATTCCCCCATTCATTTTCAATGGCGGGGGTACCAGGGGTAGAGCTGGGGGTACCAGGGGTAAAGAGCGGGCCGGCCCGGCGTGCGAGTTTGGCCGGAAAAGAGGCCTCTTGGTCGGATTGGGAGATTGAAAAAATTCCCCCATTCATTTTCAATGGCGGGGGTACCAGGGGTAGAGCTGGGGGTACCAGGGGTAAAGAGCGGGCCGGCCCGGCGTGCGAGTTTGGCCGGAAAAGAGGCCTCTTGGTCGGATTGGGAGATTGAAAAAATTCCCCCATTCATTTTCAATGGCGGGGGTACCAGGGGTAGAGCTGGGGGTACCAGGGGTAAAGAGCGGGCCGGCCCGGCGTGCGAGTGTGGCCGGGAAAGAGCCCTCCTGGCCGGCCTGGGAGATTGAAAAAATTCCCCCATTCATTTTCAATGGCGGGGGTACCAGGGGTAGAGCTGGGGGTACCAGGGGTAAAGAGCGGGCCGGCCCGGCGTGCGAGTGTGGCCGGGAAAGAGCCCTCCTGGCCGGCCTGGGAGATTGAAAAAATTCCCCCATTCATTTTCAATGGCGGGGGTACCAGGGGTAAAGAGCGGGCCGGCCCAGCGTGCGAGTTTGGCCGGGAAAGGGGCCTCCTGGCCGGCCTGGGGGATTAAAAAAATTCCCCCATTCATTTTCAATGGCGGGGGTACCAGGGGTAGCAGTACCGATTTTGGTCGTTAGGGGCGCTGTAGTAGGTAAACCAGATATGCGGAGTTAGGGGGTCAAGAAGGCGAAAGGCTTAGAAAGTGACCGTTCACCAAAATACTTTCCGAAACGTATATAGGGGGGCATGTGTCGGACGAGTCACCATGCTTTCTCGATGCTGGAGGTACCAGGGGCACAAAGTTGGCCGGGAAAGATGCCTCTTAGGCGGATTGAAAGCATGAGAAAATGCCCCCCATTCATTTTCAATGGCGGAGAGCGGGCCGGCCCCGCAGCCGAGTGTGGCCGGCGGAGAGGCGTCTCGGTCGGATGAATGAAGCGTGGAGCCGGCCTCTGACGGCGGAGCTCCGCACTTTCGAATATTTTCTATCTCCCCCTCCGGGCGGTCGACGGCAGTTGGGAAGGCCGCCCGAGAGGCGCCCGGGGCGGATACCTCGGGCGAAAAGCCGGCCTCTGACGGCGGAGCTCCGCACTTTCGAATATTTTCTATCTCCCCCTCCGGGCGGCCGACGGCAGTTGGGAAGGCCGCCCGAGAGGCGCCCGGGGCGGATACCTCGGGCGAAAAGCCGGCCTCCGACGGCGGAGCTCCGCACTTTCGAATATTTTCTATTTCCCCCTCCGGGCGGCCGACGGCAGTTGGGAAGGCCGCCCGAGAGGCGCCCGGGGCGGATACCTCGGGCGAAAAGCCGGCCTCTGACGGCGGAGCTCCGCACTTTCGAATATTTTCTATCTCCCCCTCCGGGCGGCCGACGGCAGTTGGGAAGGCCGCCCGAGAGGCGCCCGGGGCGGATACCTCGGGCGAAAAGCCGGCCTCTGACGGCGGAGCTCCGCACTTTCGAATATTTTCTATTTCCCCCTCCGGGCGGCCGACGGCAGTTGGGAAGGCCGCCCGAGAGGCGCCCGGGGCGGATACCTCGGGCGAAAAGCCGGCCTCTGACGGCGGAGCTCCGCACTTTCGAATATTTTCTATTTCCCCCTCCGGGCGGCCGACGGCAGTTGGGAAGGCCGCCCGAGAGGCGCCCCGGGGCGGATACCTCGGGCGAAAAGCCGGCCTCTGACGGCGGAGCTCCGCACTTTCGAATATTTTCTATTTCCCCCTCCGGGCGGCCGACGGCAGTTGGGAAGGCCGCCCGAGAGGCGCCCCGGGGCGGATACCCCGGGCGAAAAGCCGGCCTCTGACGGCGGAGCTCCGCACTTTCGAATATTTTCTATTTCCCCCTCCGGGCGGCCGACGGCAGTTGGGAAGGCCGCCCGAGAGGCGCCCCGGGGCGGATACCCCGGGCGAAAAGCCGGCCTCTGACGGCGGAGCTCCGCACTTTCGAATATTTTCTATTTCCCCCTCCGGGCGGCTGACGGCAGGTGGGAAGGCCGCCCATTCATTTTCAATGGCGGAGGTACCAGGGGTGCCGCTGAGGGTACCAGGGGTGCCGCTGAGGGTACCAGGGGTGCCGCTGAGGGTACCAGGGGTACCGCTGAGGGTACCAGGGGTGCGGCTGAGGGTACCAGGGGTACGGCTGAGGGTACCAGGGGTGCGGCTGAGGGTACCAGGGGTGCGGCTGAGGGTACCAGGGGTGCCGCTGAGGGTACCAGGGGTACGGCTGAGGGTACCAGGGGTGCCGCTGAGGGTACCAGGGGTACGGCTGAGGGTACCAGGGGTGCCGCTGAGGGTACCAGGGGTGCGGCTGAGGGTACCAGGGGTGCGGCTGAGGGTACCAGGGGTGCCGCTGAGGGTACCAGGGGTGCCGCTGAGGGTACCAGGGGTGCGGCTGAGGGTACCAGGGGTGCCGCTGAGGGTACCAGGGGTGCCGCTGAGGGTACCAGGGGTGCCGCTGAGGGTACCAGGGGTGCCGCTGAGGGTACCAGGGGTGCGGCTGAGGGTACCAGGGGTAAGGCTGAGGGTACCAGGGGTGCCGCTGAGGGTACCAGGGGTGCCGCTGAGGGTACCAGGGGTACGGCTGGAGGTACCAGGGGTAAGGCTGGAGGTACCAGGGGTAAGGCTGGAGGTACCAGGGGTTAGGCTGGAGGTACCAGGGGTAAGGCTGGGGGTACCAGGGGTAAGGCTGAGGGTACCAGGGGTTAGGCTGGGGGTACCAGGGGTAAGGCTGGGGGTACCAGGGGCGAAGCTGGCTGGGGGTACCAGGGGTTGGGCTGAGGGTACCAGGGGTTGGGCTGAGGGTACCAGGGGTAAGGCTGAGGGTACCAGGGGCGAAGCTGGCTGGGGGTACCAGGGGTGTTGCTGAGGGTACCAGGGGTGCCGCTGAGGGTACCAGGGGTTAGGCTGGGGGTACCAGGGGTTGAGCTGAGGGTACCAGGGGTAAGGCTGAGGGTACCAGGGGTGTTGCTGGGGGTACCAGGGGTCGCCATTCATTTTCAATGGGGGAGGTACCAGGGGTAGGGCTGGGGGTACCAGGGGTAAAGAGCGGACCGGCTCGCCGGCCGAGCGTGGCCGAAAAAGAGGCCTCCTGGCCGGATTGAGAAATTAAAAAAATTCCCCCATTCATTTTCAATGGCGGGGGTACCAGGGGTATGCAGTACCGATTTTGGTCGTTAGGGGCGCTGTAGTAGGTAAACCAGATATGGGGAGTTAGGGGGTCAAGAAGGCTAAAAGGCTTAGAAAGTGAGCGTTCACCAAAATACTTTCCGAAACGTATATAGGTGAGCATGTTTTGAATGGGTGACCTCCAGGGCGACACAGGGGAGGCCCCTAAGAGTATAATCAGACCATCGTGAGGGTGTTTCCAGCCACCCAAAAGCACTGGAACGGCCTCTGACGGCGGAGCTCCGCACTATCGAATATTTTCTATTTCCCCC
>NW_028233895.1:80000-90000 GCF_054856545.1 Hippocampus guttulatus | reverse complement strand
CGCTGGGGGTACCAGGGGTAAGGCTGAGGGTACCAGGGGTGCCGCTGGGGGTACCAGGGGTGCCGCTGAGGGTACCAGGGGTAGGGCTGGAGGTACCAGGGGTGCCGCTGAGGGTACCAGGGGTAAAGAGCGGGCCGGCCCGGCGGGCGAGTGTGGCCGGGAAAGAGGCCTCTCGGTCGGATTGGGAGTTTGAAAAAAATCCCCCATTCATTTCCAATGGCGGAGGTACCAGGGGCAAGGCTGGGGGTACCAGGGGTAAAGAGCGGGCCGGCCCGGCGGGCGAGTGTGGCCGGAAAAGGGGCCTCTTGGTCGGATTGGGAGTTTGAAAAAATTCCCCCATTCATTTTCAATGGCGGGGGTACCAGGGGTAGAGCTGGGGGTACCAGGGGTAAAGAGCGGGCCGGCCCGGCGTGCGAGTTTGGCCGGAAAAGGGGCCTCTTGGTCGTATTGGGAGTTTGAAAAAATTCCCCCATTCATTTTCAATGGCGGAGGTACCAGGGGCAAGGCTGGGGGTACCAGGGGCGAAGCTGGCTGGGGGTACCAGGGGTAAGGCTGAGGGTACCAGGGGTGCAGCTGAGGGTACCAGGGGTAAGGTTGAGGGTACCAGGGGTGTTGCTGGGGGTACCAGGGGTCACCATTCATTTTCAATGGGGGAGGTACCAGGGGCAAGGCTGGGGGTACCAGGGGTGTTGCTGGGGGTACCAGGGGTAAAGAGCGGGCCGGCCCGGCGGGCGAGTGTGGCCGGAAAAGGGGCCTCTTGCTCGGATTGGGAGTTTGAAAAAATTCCCCCATTCATTTTCAATGGCAGATGTACCAGGGGTCGGTGTCCGCCAGACGGCGGTGTGGTAGGCAAAAGGCGGGCCGGCTCGGCGAGCGTGCGTGCCCGGGAAAAAGGCCTCTTGGCCGGCGTGAGAGTTTAATAATAGCGGGCCGGCTCATCGAGCGTGCGTGCCCGGGAAAAGGGCCTCTTGGCCGGCGTGAGAGTTTAATAATAGCGGGCCGGCCCGGCGAGCGTGCGTGCCCGGGAAAAAGGCCTCCTTGCAGGCGTGAGCGTTTAATAATAGCGGGCCGGCCCGGCGAGCGTGCGTGCCCGGGAAAAAGGCCTCCTTGCAGGCGTGAGCGTTTAATAATAGCGGGCCGGCCCGGCGAGCGTGCGTGCCCGGGAAAAAGGCCTCCTTGCAGGCGTGAGAGTTTAATAATAGCGGGCCGGCTCGGCGAGCGTGCGTGCACGGGAAAAAGGCCTCTTGGCCGGCGTGAGAGTTTAATAATAGCGGGCCGGCCCGGCGAGCGTGCGTGCCCGGGAAAAAGGCCTCCTTGCAGGCGTGAGAGTTTAATAATAGCGGGCCGGCTCATCGAGCGTGCGTGCCCGGGAAAAGGGCCTCCTTGCAGGCGTGAGAGTTTAATAATAGCGGGCCGGCTCTGCGAGCGTGCGTGCCCGGGAAAAGGGCCTCTTGGCCGGCCTGAGCGTTTAATAATAGCGGGCCGGCTCATCGAGCGTGCGTGCCCGGGAAAAGGGCCTCTTGGCCGGCCTGAGCGTTTAATAATAGCGGGCCGGCCCCGCGAGCGTGCGTGCCCGGGAAAAAGGCCTCCTTGCAGGCGTGAGAGTTTAATAATAGCGGGCCGGCTCATCGAGCGTGCGTGCCCGGGAAAAGGGCCTCCTTGCAGGCGTGAGAGTTTAATAATAGCGGGCCGGCTCGGCGAGCGTGCGTGCCCGGGAAAAGGGCCTCTTGGCCGGCGTGAGAGTTTAATAATAGCGGGCCGGCCCCGCGAGCGTGCGTGCCCGGGAAAAAGGCCTCCTTGCAGGGGTGAGAGTTTAATAATAGCGGGCCGGCCCGGCGAGCGTGCGTGCCCGGGAAAAAGGCCTCCTTGCAGGCGTGAGCGTTTAATAATAGCGGACCGGCTCTGCGAGCGTGCGTGCCCGGGAAAAGGGCCTCTTGGCCGGCCTGAGCGTTTAATAATAGCGGGCCGGCTCATCGAGCGTGCGTGCCCGGGAAAAGGGCCTCTTGGCCGGCCTGAGCGTTTAATAATAGCGGGCCGGCCCCGCGAGCGTGCGTGCCCGGGAAAAAGGCCTCCTTGCAGGCGTGAGAGTTTAATAATAGCGGGCCGGCTCATCGAGCGTGCGTGCCCGGGAAAAGGGCCTCCTTGCAGGCGTGAGAGTTTAATAATAGCGGGCCGGCTCGGCGAGCGTGCGTGCCCGGGAAAAGGGCCTCTTGGCCGGCGTGAGAGTTTAATAATAGCGGGCCGGCCCCGCGAGCGTGCGTGCCCGGGAAAAAGGCCTCCTTGCAGGGGTGAGAGTTTAATAATAGCGGGCCGGCCCGGCGAGCGTGCGTGCCCGGGAAAAAGGCCTCCTTGCAGGCGTGAGCGTTTAATAATAGCGGACCGGCTCTGCGAGCGTGCGTGCCCGGGAAAAGGGCCTCTTGGCCGGCCTGAGCGTTTAATAATAGCGGGCCGGCCCGGCGAGCGTGCGTGCCCGGGAAAAAGGCCTCTTGGCCGGCTTGGGGGATTGAAAAAAAATCCCCCATTCATTTTCAACGGGAGGGGTCGGCGGTACCGCTTGGTGTCCGCCAGACGGCGGTGTGGTAGGCAAATGGCGGGCCTGCACGGCGAGCGTGCGTGCCCGGGAAAAAGGCCTCCTTGCAGGCGTGAGAGTTTAATAATAGCGGGCCGGCCCGGAGAGCGTGCGTGCCCGGGAAAAAGGCCTCTTGGCCGGCGTGAGAGTTTAATAATAGCGGGCCGGCCCGGCGAGCGTGCGTGCCCGGGAAAAAGGCCTCCTTGCAGGCGTGAGCGTTTAATAATAGCGGGCCGGCTCATCGAGCGTGCGTGCCCGGGAAAACGGCCTCTTGGCCGGCGTGAGAGTTTAATAATAGCGGGCCGGCTCATCGAGCGTGCGTGCCCGGGAAAAAGGCCTCTTGGCCGGCTTGGGGGATTGAAAAAAAAAAATCCCCCATTCATTTTCAACGGGAGGGGTCGGCGGTACCGCTTGGTGTCCGCCAGACGGCGGTGTGGTAGGCAAATGGCGGGCCTGCACGGCGAGCGTGCGTGCCCGGGAAAAAGGCCTCCTGGCCGGCGTGAGAGTTTAATAATAGCGGGC
The DNA here is from genome assembly GCF_054856545.1 of Hippocampus guttulatus. Taxonomy (NCBI): domain Eukaryota; kingdom Metazoa; phylum Chordata; class Actinopteri; order Syngnathiformes; family Syngnathidae; genus Hippocampus; species Hippocampus guttulatus. The sequence continues at coordinate 86,909 of NW_028233895.1, read as the reverse complement.
CGGCTCTGCGAGCGTGCGTGCCCGGGAAAAAGGCCTCCTTGCAGGCGTGAGAGTTTAATAATAGCGGGCCGGCTCGGCGAGCGTGCGTGCCCGGGAAAAAGGCCTCCTTGCAGGCGTAAGAGTTTAATAATAGCGGGCCGGCTCATCGAGCGTGCGTGCCCGGGAAAAAGGCCTCTTGGCCGGCGTGAGAGTTTAATAATAGCGGGCCGGCCCGGCGAGCGTGCGTGCCCGGGAAAAAGGCCTCCTTGCAGGCGTGAGTGTTTAATAATAGCGGGCCGGCTCATCGAGCGTGCGTGCCCGGGAAAAGGGCCTCTTGGCCGGCGTGAGAGTTTAATAATAGCGGGCCGGCTCATCGAGCGTGCGTGCCCGGGAAAAAGGCCTCTTGGCCGGCTTGGGGGATTGTAAAAAAAAATCCCCCATTCATTTTCAACGGGAGGGGTCGGCGGTACCGCGTGGTGTCCGCCAGACGGCGGTGTGGTAGGCAAATGGCGGGCCTGCACGGCGAGCGTGCGTGCCCGGGAAAAATGCCTCCTGGCCGGCGTGAGAGTTTAATAATAGCGGGCCGGCTCATCGAGCGTGCGTGCCCGGGAAAAAGGCCTCCTTGCAGGCGTGAGAGTTTAATAATAGCGGGCCGGCTCGGCGAGCGTGCGTGCCCGGGAAAAAGGCCTCCTTGCAGGCGTAAGAGTTTAATAATAGCGGGCCGGCTCATCGAGCGTGCGTGCCCGGGAAAAAGGCCTCTTGGCCGGCTTGGGGGATTGAAAAAAAATCCCCCATTCATTTTCAACGGGAGGGGTCGGCGGTACCGCTTGGTGTCCGCCAGACGGCGGTGTGGTAGGCAAATGGCGGGCCTGCACGGCGAGCGTGCGTGCCCGGGAAAAATGCCTCCTGGCCGGCGTGAGAGTTTAATAATAGCGGGCCGGCTCGGCGAGCGTGCGTGCCCGGGAAAAAGGCCTCTTGGCCGGCGTGAGAGTTTAATAATAGCGGGCCGGCTCGGCGAGCGTGCGTGCCCGGGAAAAGGGCCTCTTGGCCGGCGTGAGAGTTTAATAATAGCGGGCCGGCTCAGCGAGCGTGCGTGCCCGGGAAAAAGGCCTCCTTGCAGGCGTGAGAGTTTAATAATAGCGGGCCGGCTCATCGAGCGTGCGTGCCCGGGAAAAGGGCCTCTTGGCCGGCGTGAGAGTTTAATAATAGCGGGCCTGAGAGTTTAATAATAGCGGGCCGGCTCGGCGAGCGTGCGTGCCCGGGAAAAGGGCCTCTTGGCCGGCGTGAGAGTTTAATAATAGCGGGCCGGCTCATCGAGCGTGCGTGCCCGGGAAAAGGGCCTCTTGGCCGGCGTGAGAGTTTAATAATAGCGGGCCGGCCCGGCGAGCGTGCGTGCCCGGGAAAAAGGCCTCCTTGCAGGCGTGAGAGTTTAATAATAGCGGGCCGGCCCGGCGAGCGTGCGTGCCCGGGAAAAAGGCCTCCTTGCAGGCGTGAGAGTTTAATAATAGCGGGCCGGCTCCGCGAGCGTGCGTGGCCGGGAAAAAGGCCTCTTGGCCGGCGTGAGAGTTTAATAATAGCGGGCCGGCTCGGCGAGCGTGCGTGCCCGGGAAAAGGGCCTCTTGGCCGGCGTGAGAGTTTAATAATAGCGGGCCGGCTCATCGAGCGTGCGTGCCCGGGAAAAGGGCCTCTTGGCCGGCGTGAGAGTTTAATAATAGCGGGCCGGCCCGGCGAGCGTGCGTGCCCGGGAAAAAGGCCTCCTTGCAGGCGTGAGAGTTTAATAATAGCGGGCCGGCTCCGCGAGCGTGCGTGGCCGGGAAAAAGGCCTCTTGGCCGGCGTGAGAGTTTAATAATAGCGGGCCGGCTCATCGAGCGTGCGTGCCCGGGAAAAGGGCCTCTTGGCCGGCGTGAGAGTTTAATAATAGCGGGCCGGCTCATCGAGCGTGCGTGCCCGGGAAAAGGGCCTCTTGGCCGGCGTGAGAGTTTAATAATAGCGGGCCGGCCCGGCGAGCGTGCGTGCCCGGGAAAAAGGCCTCCTTGCAGGCGTGAGAGTTTAATAATAGCGGGCCGGCCCGGCGAGCGTGCGTGCCCGGGAAAAAGGCCTCCTTGCAGGCGTGAGAGTTTAATAATAGCGGGCCGGCCCGGCGAGCGTGCGTGCCCGGGAAAAAGGCCTCCTTGCAGGCGTGAGAGTTTAATAATAGCGGGCCGGCCCGGCGAGCGTGCGTGCCCGGGAAAAAGGCCTCCTTGCAGGCGTGAGAGTTTAATAATAGCGGGCCGGCTCCGCGAGCGTGCGTGCCCGGGAAAAAGGCCTCCTTGCAGGCGTGAGAGTTCAATAATAGCGGGCCGGCCCGGCGAGCGTGCGTGCCCGGGAAAAAGGCCTCCTTGCAGGCGTGAGAGTTTAATAATAGCGGGCCGGCCCGGCGAGCGTGCGTGCCCGGGAAAAAGGCCTCTTGGCCGGCGTGAGAGTTTAATAATAGCGGGCCGGCCCCGCGAGCGTGCGTGCCCGGGAAAAAGGCCTCCTTGCAGGGGTGAGAGTTTAATAATAGCGGGCCGGCCCGGCGAGCGTGCGTGCCCGGGAAAAAGGCCTCTTGGCCGGCGTGGGAGATTGAAAAAATTCCCCCATTCATTTTCAATGGCGGGGGTACCAGGGGTAGAGCTGGGGGTACCAGGGGTAAAGAGCGGGCCGGCCCGGCGTGCGAGTTTGGCCGGAAAAGAGGCCTCTTGGTCGGATTGGGAGATTGAAAAAATTCCCCCATTCATTTTCAATGGCGGGGGTACCAGGGGTAGAGCTGGGGGTACCAGGGGTAAAGAGCGGGCCGGCCCGGCGTGCGAGTTTGGCCGGAAAAGAGGCCTCTTGGTCGGATTGGGAGATTGAAAAAATTCCCCCATTCATTTTCAATGGCGGGGGTACCAGGGGTAGAGCTGGGGGTACCAGGGGTAAAGAGCGGGCCGGCCCGGCGTGCGAGTGTGGCCGGGAAAGAGCCCTCCTGGCCGGCCTGGGAGATTGAAAAAATTCCCCCATTCATTTTCAATGGCGGGGGTACCAGGGGTAGAGCTGGGGGTACCAGGGGTAAAGAGCGGGCCGGCCCGGCGTGCGAGTGTGGCCGGGAAAGAGCCCTCCTGGCCGGCCTGGGAGATTGAAAAAATTCCCCCATTCATTTTCAATGGCGGGGGTACCAGGGGTAAAGAGCGGGCCGGCCCAGCGTGCGAGTTTGGCCGGGAAAGGGGCCTCCTGGCCGGCCTGGGGGATTAAAAAAATTCCCCCATTCATTTTCAATGGCGGGGGTACCAGGGGTAGCAGTACCGATTTTGGTCGTTAGGGGCGCTGTAGTAGGTAAACCAGATATGCGGAGTTAGGGGGTCAAGAAGGCGAAAGGCTTAGAAAGTGACCGTTCACCAAAATACTTTCCGAAACGTATATAGGGGGGCATGTGTCGGACGAGTCACCATGCTTTCTCGATGCTGGAGGTACCAGGGGCACAAAGTTGGCCGGGAAAGATGCCTCTTAGGCGGATTGAAAGCATGAGAAAATGCCCCCCATTCATTTTCAATGGCGGAGAGCGGGCCGGCCCCGCAGCCGAGTGTGGCCGGCGGAGAGGCGTCTCGGTCGGATGAATGAAGCGTGGAGCCGGCCTCTGACGGCGGAGCTCCGCACTTTCGAATATTTTCTATCTCCCCCTCCGGGCGGTCGACGGCAGTTGGGAAGGCCGCCCGAGAGGCGCCCGGGGCGGATACCTCGGGCGAAAAGCCGGCCTCTGACGGCGGAGCTCCGCACTTTCGAATATTTTCTATCTCCCCCTCCGGGCGGCCGACGGCAGTTGGGAAGGCCGCCCGAGAGGCGCCCGGGGCGGATACCTCGGGCGAAAAGCCGGCCTCCGACGGCGGAGCTCCGCACTTTCGAATATTTTCTATTTCCCCCTCCGGGCGGCCGACGGCAGTTGGGAAGGCCGCCCGAGAGGCGCCCGGGGCGGATACCTCGGGCGAAAAGCCGGCCTCTGACGGCGGAGCTCCGCACTTTCGAATATTTTCTATCTCCCCCTCCGGGCGGCCGACGGCAGTTGGGAAGGCCGCCCGAGAGGCGCCCGGGGCGGATACCTCGGGCGAAAAGCCGGCCTCTGACGGCGGAGCTCCGCACTTTCGAATATTTTCTATTTCCCCCTCCGGGCGGCCGACGGCAGTTGGGAAGGCCGCCCGAGAGGCGCCCGGGGCGGATACCTCGGGCGAAAAGCCGGCCTCTGACGGCGGAGCTCCGCACTTTCGAATATTTTCTATTTCCCCCTCCGGGCGGCCGACGGCAGTTGGGAAGGCCGCCCGAGAGGCGCCCCGGGGCGGATACCTCGGGCGAAAAGCCGGCCTCTGACGGCGGAGCTCCGCACTTTCGAATATTTTCTATTTCCCCCTCCGGGCGGCCGACGGCAGTTGGGAAGGCCGCCCGAGAGGCGCCCCGGGGCGGATACCCCGGGCGAAAAGCCGGCCTCTGACGGCGGAGCTCCGCACTTTCGAATATTTTCTATTTCCCCCTCCGGGCGGCCGACGGCAGTTGGGAAGGCCGCCCGAGAGGCGCCCCGGGGCGGATACCCCGGGCGAAAAGCCGGCCTCTGACGGCGGAGCTCCGCACTTTCGAATATTTTCTATTTCCCCCTCCGGGCGGCTGACGGCAGGTGGGAAGGCCGCCCATTCATTTTCAATGGCGGAGGTACCAGGGGTGCCGCTGAGGGTACCAGGGGTGCCGCTGAGGGTACCAGGGGTGCCGCTGAGGGTACCAGGGGTACCGCTGAGGGTACCAGGGGTGCGGCTGAGGGTACCAGGGGTACGGCTGAGGGTACCAGGGGTGCGGCTGAGGGTACCAGGGGTGCGGCTGAGGGTACCAGGGGTGCCGCTGAGGGTACCAGGGGTACGGCTGAGGGTACCAGGGGTGCCGCTGAGGGTACCAGGGGTACGGCTGAGGGTACCAGGGGTGCCGCTGAGGGTACCAGGGGTGCGGCTGAGGGTACCAGGGGTGCGGCTGAGGGTACCAGGGGTGCCGCTGAGGGTACCAGGGGTGCCGCTGAGGGTACCAGGGGTGCGGCTGAGGGTACCAGGGGTGCCGCTGAGGGTACCAGGGGTGCCGCTGAGGGTACCAGGGGTGCCGCTGAGGGTACCAGGGGTGCCGCTGAGGGTACCAGGGGTGCGGCTGAGGGTACCAGGGGTAAGGCTGAGGGTACCAGGGGTGCCGCTGAGGGTACCAGGGGTGCCGCTGAGGGTACCAGGGGTACGGCTGGAGGTACCAGGGGTAAGGCTGGAGGTACCAGGGGTAAGGCTGGAGGTACCAGGGGTTAGGCTGGAGGTACCAGGGGTAAGGCTGGGGGTACCAGGGGTAAGGCTGAGGGTACCAGGGGTTAGGCTGGGGGTACCAGGGGTAAGGCTGGGGGTACCAGGGGCGAAGCTGGCTGGGGGTACCAGGGGTTGGGCTGAGGGTACCAGGGGTTGGGCTGAGGGTACCAGGGGTAAGGCTGAGGGTACCAGGGGCGAAGCTGGCTGGGGGTACCAGGGGTGTTGCTGAGGGTACCAGGGGTGCCGCTGAGGGTACCAGGGGTTAGGCTGGGGGTACCAGGGGTTGAGCTGAGGGTACCAGGGGTAAGGCTGAGGGTACCAGGGGTGTTGCTGGGGGTACCAGGGGTCGCCATTCATTTTCAATGGGGGAGGTACCAGGGGTAGGGCTGGGGGTACCAGGGGTAAAGAGCGGACCGGCTCGCCGGCCGAGCGTGGCCGAAAAAGAGGCCTCCTGGCCGGATTGAGAAATTAAAAAAATTCCCCCATTCATTTTCAATGGCGGGGGTACCAGGGGTATGCAGTACCGATTTTGGTCGTTAGGGGCGCTGTAGTAGGTAAACCAGATATGGGGAGTTAGGGGGTCAAGAAGGCTAAAAGGCTTAGAAAGTGAGCGTTCACCAAAATACTTTCCGAAACGTATATAGGTGAGCATGTTTTGAATGGGTGACCTCCAGGGCGACACAGGGGAGGCCCCTAAGAGTATAATCAGACCATCGTGAGGGTGTTTCCAGCCACCCAAAAGCACTGGAACGGCCTCTGACGGCGGAGCTCCGCACTATCGAATATTTTCTATTTCCCCCTCCAGGCGGTCGACGGCAGTTGGGAAGGCCGCCCGAGAGGCGCCCGGGGCGGATACCCCGTGCGAAAACCCGGCCTCTGACGGCGGAGCTCCGCACTTTCGAATATTTTCTGTTTCCCCCTCCGGGCGGTCGACGGCAGTTGGGAAGGCCGCCCGAGAGGCGCCCGGGGCGGATACCCCGTGCGAAAACCCGGCCTCTGACGGCGGAGCTCCGCACTTTCGAATATTTTCTGTTTCCCCCTCCGGGCGGTCGACGGCAGTTGGGAAGGCCGCCCGAGAGGCGCCCGGGGCGGATACCCCGTGCGAAAACCCGGCCTCTGACGGCGGAGCTCCGCACTTTCGAACATTTTCTGTTTCCCCCTCCGGGCGGTCGACGGCAGTTGGGAAGGCCGCCCGAGAGGCGCCCGGGGCGGATACCCCGTGCGAAAACCCGGCCTCTGACGGCGGAGCTCCGCACTTTCGAACATTTTCTGTTTCCCCCTCCGGGCGGTCGACGGCAGTTGGGAAGGCCGCCCGAGAGGCGCCCGGGGCGGATACCCCGTGCGAAAACCCGGCCTCTGACGGCGGAGCTCCGCACTTTCGAATATTTTCTGTTTCCCCCTCCGGGCGGTCGACGGCAGTTGGGAAGGCCGCCCGAGAGGCGCCCGGGGCGGATACCCCGTGCGAAAACCCGGCCTCTGACGGCGGAGCTCCGCACTTTCGAATATTTTCTGTTTCCCCCTCCGGGCGGTCGACGGCAGTTGGGAAGGCCGCCCGAGAGGCGCCCGGGGCGGATACCCCGGGCGAAAACCCGGCCTCTGACGGCGGAGCTCCGCACTTTC
>NW_028233895.1:55000-67500 GCF_054856545.1 Hippocampus guttulatus | reverse complement strand
CCCGGCGGGCGAGTGTGGCCGGAAAAGGGGCCTCTTGCTCGGATTGGGAGTTTGAAAAAATTCCCCCATTCATTTTCAATGGCAGATGTACCAGGGGTCGGTGTCCGCCAGACGGCGGTGTGGTAGGCAAAAGGCGGGCCGGCTCGGCGAGCGTGCGTGCCCGGGAAAAAGGCCTCTTGGCCGGCGTGAGAGTTTAATAATAGCGGGCCGGCTCATCGAGCGTGCGTGCCCGGGAAAAGGGCCTCTTGGCCGGCGTGAGAGTTTAATAATAGCGGGCCGGCCCGGCGAGCGTGCGTGCCCGGGAAAAAGGCCTCCTTGCAGGCGTGAGCGTTTAATAATAGCGGGCCGGCCCGGCGAGCGTGCGTGCCCGGGAAAAAGGCCTCCTTGCAGGCGTGAGAGTTTAATAATAGCGGGCCGGCCCGGCGAGCGTGCGTGCCCGGGAAAAAGGCCTCCTTGCAGGCGTGAGAGTTTAATAATAGCGGGCCGGCTCGGCGAGCGTGCGTGCACGGGAAAAAGGCCTCTTGGCCGGCGTGAGAGTTTAATAATAGCGGGCCGGCCCGGCGAGCGTGCGTGCCCGGGAAAAAGGCCTCCTTGCAGGCGTGAGAGTTTAATAATAGCGGGCCGGCTCATCGAGCGTGCGTGCCCGGGAAAAGGGCCTCCTTGCAGGCGTGAGAGTTTAATAATAGCGGGCCGGCTCTGCGAGCGTGCGTGCCCGGGAAAAGGGCCTCTTGGCCGGCCTGAGCGTTTAATAATAGCGGGCCGGCTCATCGAGCGTGCGTGCCCGGGAAAAGGGCCTCTTGGCCGGCCTGAGCGTTTAATAATAGCGGGCCGGCCCCGCGAGCGTGCGTGCCCGGGAAAAAGGCCTCCTTGCAGGCGTGAGAGTTTAATAATAGCGGGCCGGCTCATCGAGCGTGCGTGCCCGGGAAAAGGGCCTCCTTGCAGGCGTGAGAGTTTAATAATAGCGGGCCGGCTCGGCGAGCGTGCGTGCCCGGGAAAAGGGCCTCTTGGCCGGCGTGAGAGTTTAATAATAGCGGGCCGGCCCCGCGAGCGTGCGTGCCCGGGAAAAAGGCCTCCTTGCAGGGGTGAGAGTTTAATAATAGCGGGCCGGCCCGGCGAGCGTGCGTGCCCGGGAAAAAGGCCTCCTTGCAGGCGTGAGCGTTTAATAATAGCGGACCGGCTCTGCGAGCGTGCGTGCCCGGGAAAAGGGCCTCTTGGCCGGCCTGAGCGTTTAATAATAGCGGGCCGGCTCATCGAGCGTGCGTGCCCGGGAAAAGGGCCTCTTGGCCGGCCTGAGCGTTTAATAATAGCGGGCCGGCCCCGCGAGCGTGCGTGCCCGGGAAAAAGGCCTCCTTGCAGGCGTGAGAGTTTAATAATAGCGGGCCGGCTCATCGAGCGTGCGTGCCCGGGAAAAGGGCCTCCTTGCAGGCGTGAGAGTTTAATAATAGCGGGCCGGCTCGGCGAGCGTGCGTGCCCGGGAAAAGGGCCTCTTGGCCGGCGTGAGAGTTTAATAATAGCGGGCCGGCCCCGCGAGCGTGCGTGCCCGGGAAAAAGGCCTCCTTGCAGGGGTGAGAGTTTAATAATAGCGGGCCGGCCCGGCGAGCGTGCGTGCCCGGGAAAAAGGCCTCCTTGCAGGCGTGAGCGTTTAATAATAGCGGACCGGCTCTGCGAGCGTGCGTGCCCGGGAAAAGGGCCTCTTGGCCGGCCTGAGCGTTTAATAATAGCGGGCCGGCCCGGCGAGCGTGCGTGCCCGGGAAAAAGGCCTCTTGGCCGGCTTGGGGGATTGAAAAAAAATCCCCCATTCATTTTCAACGGGAGGGGTCGGCGGTACCGCTTGGTGTCCGCCAGACGGCGGTGTGGTAGGCAAATGGCGGGCCTGCACGGCGAGCGTGCGTGCCCGGGAAAAAGGCCTCCTTGCAGGCGTGAGAGTTTAATAATAGCGGGCCGGCCCGGAGAGCGTGCGTGCCCGGGAAAAAGGCCTCTTGGCCGGCGTGAGAGTTTAATAATAGCGGGCCGGCCCGGCGAGCGTGCGTGCCCGGGAAAAAGGCCTCCTTGCAGGCGTGAGCGTTTAATAATAGCGGGCCGGCTCATCGAGCGTGCGTGCCCGGGAAAACGGCCTCTTGGCCGGCGTGAGAGTTTAATAATAGCGGGCCGGCTCATCGAGCGTGCGTGCCCGGGAAAAAGGCCTCTTGGCCGGCTTGGGGGATTGAAAAAAAAAAATCCCCCATTCATTTTCAACGGGAGGGGTCGGCGGTACCGCTTGGTGTCCGCCAGACGGCGGTGTGGTAGGCAAATGGCGGGCCTGCACGGCGAGCGTGCGTGCCCGGGAAAAAGGCCTCCTGGCCGGCGTGAGAGTTTAATAATAGCGGGCCGGCTCTGCGAGCGTGCGTGCCCGGGAAAAAGGCCTCCTTGCAGGCGTGAGAGTTTAATAATAGCGGGCCGGCTCGGCGAGCGTGCGTGCCCGGGAAAAAGGCCTCCTTGCAGGCGTAAGAGTTTAATAATAGCGGGCCGGCTCATCGAGCGTGCGTGCCCGGGAAAAAGGCCTCTTGGCCGGCGTGAGAGTTTAATAATAGCGGGCCGGCCCGGCGAGCGTGCGTGCCCGGGAAAAAGGCCTCCTTGCAGGCGTGAGTGTTTAATAATAGCGGGCCGGCTCATCGAGCGTGCGTGCCCGGGAAAAGGGCCTCTTGGCCGGCGTGAGAGTTTAATAATAGCGGGCCGGCTCATCGAGCGTGCGTGCCCGGGAAAAAGGCCTCTTGGCCGGCTTGGGGGATTGTAAAAAAAAATCCCCCATTCATTTTCAACGGGAGGGGTCGGCGGTACCGCGTGGTGTCCGCCAGACGGCGGTGTGGTAGGCAAATGGCGGGCCTGCACGGCGAGCGTGCGTGCCCGGGAAAAATGCCTCCTGGCCGGCGTGAGAGTTTAATAATAGCGGGCCGGCTCATCGAGCGTGCGTGCCCGGGAAAAAGGCCTCCTTGCAGGCGTGAGAGTTTAATAATAGCGGGCCGGCTCGGCGAGCGTGCGTGCCCGGGAAAAAGGCCTCCTTGCAGGCGTAAGAGTTTAATAATAGCGGGCCGGCTCATCGAGCGTGCGTGCCCGGGAAAAAGGCCTCTTGGCCGGCTTGGGGGATTGAAAAAAAATCCCCCATTCATTTTCAACGGGAGGGGTCGGCGGTACCGCTTGGTGTCCGCCAGACGGCGGTGTGGTAGGCAAATGGCGGGCCTGCACGGCGAGCGTGCGTGCCCGGGAAAAATGCCTCCTGGCCGGCGTGAGAGTTTAATAATAGCGGGCCGGCTCGGCGAGCGTGCGTGCCCGGGAAAAAGGCCTCTTGGCCGGCGTGAGAGTTTAATAATAGCGGGCCGGCTCGGCGAGCGTGCGTGCCCGGGAAAAGGGCCTCTTGGCCGGCGTGAGAGTTTAATAATAGCGGGCCGGCTCAGCGAGCGTGCGTGCCCGGGAAAAAGGCCTCCTTGCAGGCGTGAGAGTTTAATAATAGCGGGCCGGCTCATCGAGCGTGCGTGCCCGGGAAAAGGGCCTCTTGGCCGGCGTGAGAGTTTAATAATAGCGGGCCTGAGAGTTTAATAATAGCGGGCCGGCTCGGCGAGCGTGCGTGCCCGGGAAAAGGGCCTCTTGGCCGGCGTGAGAGTTTAATAATAGCGGGCCGGCTCATCGAGCGTGCGTGCCCGGGAAAAGGGCCTCTTGGCCGGCGTGAGAGTTTAATAATAGCGGGCCGGCCCGGCGAGCGTGCGTGCCCGGGAAAAAGGCCTCCTTGCAGGCGTGAGCGTTTAATAATAGCGGACCGGCTCTGCGAGCGTGCGTGCCCGGGAAAAGGGCCTCTTGGCCGGCCTGAGCGTTTAATAATAGCGGGCCGGCCCGGCGAGCGTGCGTGCCCGGGAAAAAGGCCTCTTGGCCGGCTTGGGGGATTGAAAAAAAATCCCCCATTCATTTTCAACGGGAGGGGTCGGCGGTACCGCTTGGTGTCCGCCAGACGGCGGTGTGGTAGGCAAATGGCGGGCCTGCACGGCGAGCGTGCGTGCCCGGGAAAAAGGCCTCCTTGCAGGCGTGAGAGTTTAATAATAGCGGGCCGGCCCGGAGAGCGTGCGTGCCCGGGAAAAAGGCCTCTTGGCCGGCGTGAGAGTTTAATAATAGCGGGCCGGCCCGGCGAGCGTGCGTGCCCGGGAAAAAGGCCTCCTTGCAGGCGTGAGCGTTTAATAATAGCGGGCCGGCTCATCGAGCGTGCGTGCCCGGGAAAAGGGCCTCTTGGCCGGCGTGAGAGTTTAATAATAGCGGGCCGGCTCATCGAGCGTGCGTGCCCGGGAAAAAGGCCTCTTGGCCGGCTTGGGGGATTGAAAAAAAAATCCCCCATTCATTTTCAACGGGAGGGGTCGGCGGTACCGCTTGGTGTCCGCCAGACGGCGGTGTGGTAGGCAAATGGCGGGCCTGCACGGCGAGCGTGCGTGCCCGGGAAAAAGGCCTCCTGGCCGGCGTGAGAGTTTAATAATAGCGGGCCGGCTCTGCGAGCGTGCGTGCCCGGGAAAAAGGCCTCCTTGCAGGCGTGAGAGTTTAATAATAGCGGGCCGGCTCGGCGAGCGTGCGTGCCCGGGAAAAAGGCCTCCTTGCAGGCGTAAGAGTTTAATAATAGCGGGCCGGCTCATCGAGCGTGCGTGCCCGGGAAAAAGGCCTCTTGGCCGGCGTGAGAGTTTAATAATAGCGGGCCGGCCCGGCGAGCGTGCGTGCCCGGGAAAAAGGCCTCCTTGCAGGCGTGAGCGTTTAATAATAGCGGGCCGGCTCATCGAGCGTGCGTGCCCGGGAAAAGGGCCTCTTGGCCGGCTTGGGGGATTGAAAAAAAATCCCCCATTCATTTTCAACGGGAGGGGTCGGCGGTACCGCTTGGTGTCCGCCAGACGGCGGTGTGGTAGGCAAATGGCGGGCCTGCACGGCGAGCGTGCGTGCCCGGGAAAAATGCCTCCTGGCCGGCGTGAGAGTTTAATAATAGCGGGCCGGCTCGGCGAGCGTGCGTGCCCGGGAAAAAGGCCTCTTGGCCGGCGTGAGAGTTTAATAATAGCGGGCCGGCTCGGCGAGCGTGCGTGCCCGGGAAAAGGGCCTCTTGGCCGGCGTGAGAGTTTAATAATAGCGGGCCGGCTCATCGAGCGTGCGTGCCCGGGAAAAGGGCCTCTTGGCCGGCGTGAGAGTTTAATAATAGCGGGCCGGCCCGGCGAGCGTGCGTGCCCGGGAAAAAGGCCTCCTTGCAGGCGTGAGAGTTTAATAATAGCGGGCCGGCTCCGCGAGCGTGCGTGGCCGGGAAAAAGGCCTCTTGGCCGGCGTGAGAGTTTAATAATAGCGGGCCGGCTCATCGAGCGTGCGTGCCCGGGAAAAGGGCCTCTTGGCCGGCGTGAGAGTTTAATAATAGCGGGCCGGCTCATCGAGCGTGCGTGCCCGGGAAAAGGGCCTCTTGGCCGGCGTGAGAGTTTAATAATAGCGGGCCGGCTCATCGAGCGTGCGTGCCCGGGAAAAGGGCCTCTTGGCCGGCGTGAGAGTTTAATAATAGCGGGCCGGCCCGGCGAGCGTGCGTGCCCGGGAAAAAGGCCTCCTTGCAGGCGTGAGAGTTTAATAATAGCGGGCCGGCCCGGCGAGCGTGCGTGCCCGGGAAAAAGGCCTCCTTGCAGGCGTGAGAGTTTAATAATAGCGGGCCGGCTCGGCGAGCGTGCGTGCCCGGGAAAAGGGCCTCTTGGCCGGCGTGAGAGTTTAATAATAGCGGGCCGGCTCATCGAGCGTGCGTGCCCGGGAAAAGGGCCTCTTGGCCGGCGTGAGAGTTTAATAATAGCGGGCCGGCCCGGCGAGCGTGCGTGCCCGGGAAAAAGGCCTCCTTGCAGGCGTGAGAGTTTAATAATAGCGGGCCGGCTCCGCGAGCGTGCGTGGCCGGGAAAAAGGCCTCTTGGCCGGCGTGAGAGTTTAATAATAGCGGGCCGGCTCATCGAGCGTGCGTGCCCGGGAAAAGGGCCTCTTGGCCGGCGTGAGAGTTTAATAATAGCGGGCCGGCTCATCGAGCGTGCGTGCCCGGGAAAAGGGCCTCTTGGCCGGCGTGAGAGTTTAATAATAGCGGGCCGGCCCGGCGAGCGTGCGTGCCCGGGAAAAAGGCCTCCTTGCAGGCGTGAGCGTTTAATAATAGCGGGCCGGCTCATCGAGCGTGCGTGCCCGGGAAAAAGGCCTCTTGGCCGGCGTGAGAGTTTAATAATAGCGGGCCGGCCCGGCGAGCGTGCGTGCCCGGGAAAAAGGCCTCCTTGCAGGCGTGAGCGTTTAATAATAGCGGGCCGGCTCATCGAGCGTGCGTGCCCGGGAAAAGGGCCTCTTGGCCGGCTTGGGGGATTGAAAAAAAATCCCCCATTCATTTTCAACGGGAGGGGTCGGCGGTACCGCTTGGTGTCCGCCAGACGGCGGTGTGGTAGGCAAATGGCGGGCCTGCACGGCGAGCGTGCGTGCCCGGGAAAAATGCCTCCTGGCCGGCGTGAGAGTTTAATAATAGCGGGCCGGCTCGGCGAGCGTGCGTGCCCGGGAAAAAGGCCTCTTGGCCGGCGTGAGAGTTTAATAATAGCGGGCCGGCTCGGCGAGCGTGCGTGCCCGGGAAAAGGGCCTCTTGGCCGGCGTGAGAGTTTAATAATAGCGGGCCGGCTCATCGAGCGTGCGTGCCCGGGAAAAGGGCCTCTTGGCCGGCGTGAGAGTTTAATAATAGCGGGCCGGCCCGGCGAGCGTGCGTGCCCGGGAAAAAGGCCTCCTTGCAGGCGTGAGAGTTTAATAATAGCGGGCCGGCTCCGCGAGCGTGCGTGGCCGGGAAAAAGGCCTCTTGGCCGGCGTGAGAGTTTAATAATAGCGGGCCGGCTCATCGAGCGTGCGTGCCCGGGAAAAGGGCCTCTTGGCCGGCGTGAGAGTTTAATAATAGCGGGCCGGCTCATCGAGCGTGCGTGCCCGGGAAAAGGGCCTCTTGGCCGGCGTGAGAGTTTAATAATAGCGGGCCGGCTCATCGAGCGTGCGTGCCCGGGAAAAGGGCCTCTTGGCCGGCGTGAGAGTTTAATAATAGCGGGCCGGCCCGGCGAGCGTGCGTGCCCGGGAAAAAGGCCTCCTTGCAGGCGTGAGAGTTTAATAATAGCGGGCCGGCCCGGCGAGCGTGCGTGCCCGGGAAAAAGGCCTCCTTGCAGGCGTGAGAGTTTAATAATAGCGGGCCGGCTCGGCGAGCGTGCGTGCCCGGGAAAAGGGCCTCTTGGCCGGCGTGAGAGTTTAATAATAGCGGGCCGGCTCATCGAGCGTGCGTGCCCGGGAAAAGGGCCTCTTGGCCGGCGTGAGAGTTTAATAATAGCGGGCCGGCCCGGCGAGCGTGCGTGCCCGGGAAAAAGGCCTCCTTGCAGGCGTGAGAGTTTAATAATAGCGGGCCGGCTCCGCGAGCGTGCGTGGCCGGGAAAAAGGCCTCTTGGCCGGCGTGAGAGTTTAATAATAGCGGGCCGGCTCATCGAGCGTGCGTGCCCGGGAAAAGGGCCTCTTGGCCGGCGTGAGAGTTTAATAATAGCGGGCCGGCTCATCGAGCGTGCGTGCCCGGGAAAAGGGCCTCTTGGCCGGCGTGAGAGTTTAATAATAGCGGGCCGGCCCGGCGAGCGTGCGTGCCCGGGAAAAAGGCCTCCTTGCAGGCGTGAGAGTTTAATAATAGCGGGCCGGCCCGGCGAGCGTGCGTGCCCGGGAAAAAGGCCTCCTTGCAGGCGTGAGAGTTTAATAATAGCGGGCCGGCCCGGCGAGCGTGCGTGCCCGGGAAAAAGGCCTCCTTGCAGGCGTGAGAGTTTAATAATAGCGGGCCGGCCCGGCGAGCGTGCGTGCCCGGGAAAAAGGCCTCCTTGCAGGCGTGAGAGTTTAATAATAGCGGGCCGGCCCGGCGAGCGTGCGTGCCCGGGAAAAAGGCCTCCTTGCAGGCGTGAGAGTTTAATAATAGCGGGCCGGCTCCGCGAGCGTGCGTGCCCGGGAAAAAGGCCTCCTTGCAGGCGTGAGAGTTTAATAATAGCGGGCCGGCTCCGCGAGCGTGCGTGCCCGGGAAAAAGGCCTCCTTGCAGGCGTGAGAGTTTAATAATAGCGGGCCGGCTCCGCGAGCGTGCGTGCCCGGGAAAAAGGCCTCCTTGCAGGCGTGAGAGTTTAATAATAGCGGGCCGGCTCCGCGAGCGTGCGTGCCCGGGAAAAAGGCCTCCTTGCAGGCGTGAGAGTTCAATAATAGCGGGCCGGCCCGGCGAGCGTGCGTGCCCGGGAAAAAGGCCTCCTTGCAGGCGTGAGAGTTTAATAATAGCGGGCCGGCCCGGCGAGCGTGCGTGCCCGGGAAAAAGGCCTCTTGGCCGGCGTGAGAGTTTAATAATAGCGGGCCGGCCCCGCGAGCGTGCGTGCCCGGGAAAAAGGCCTCCTTGCAGGGGTGAGAGTTTAATAATAGCGGGCCGGCCCGGCGAGCGTGCGTGCCCGGGAAAAAGGCCTCTTGGCCGGCGTGGGAGATTGAAAAAATTCCCCCATTCATTTTCAATGGCGGGGGTACCAGGGGTAGAGCTGGGGGTACCAGGGGTAAAGAGCGGGCCGGCCCGGCGTGCGAGTTTGGCCGGAAAAGAGGCCTCTTGGTCGGATTGGGAGATTGAAAAAATTCCCCCATTCATTTTCAATGGCGGGGGTACCAGGGGTAGAGCTGGGGGTACCAGGGGTAAAGAGCGGGCCGGCCCGGCGTGCGAGTTTGGCCGGAAAAGAGGCCTCTTGGTCGGATTGGGAGATTGAAAAAATTCCCCCATTCATTTTCAATGGCGGGGGTACCAGGGGTAGAGCTGGGGGTACCAGGGGTAAAGAGCGGGCCGGCCCGGCGTGCGAGTGTGGCCGGGAAAGAGCCCTCCTGGCCGGCCTGGGAGATTGAAAAAAATTCCCCCATTCATTTTCAATGGCGGGGGTACCAGGGGTAAAGAGCGGGCCGGCCCAGCGTGCGAGTTTGGCCGGGAAAGGGGCCTCCTGGCCGGCCTGGGGGATTAAAAAAATTCCCCCATTCATTTTCAATGGCGGGGGTACCAGGGGTAGCAGTACCGATTTTGGTCGTTAGGGGCGCTGTAGTAGGTAAACCAGATATGCGGAGTTAGGGGGTCAAGAAGGCGAAAGGCTTAGAAAGTGACCGTTCACCAAAATACTTTCCGAAACGTATATAGGGGGGCATGTGTCGGACGAGTCACCATGCTTTCTCGATGCTGGAGGTACCAGGGGCACAAAGTTGGCCGGGAAAGATGCCTCTTAGGCGGATTGAAAGCATGAGAAAATGCCCCCCATTCATTTTCAATGGCGGAGAGCGGGCCGGCCCCGCAGCCGAGTGTGGCCGGCGGAGAGGCGTCTCGGTCGGATGAATGAAGCGTGGAGCCGGCCTCTGACGGCGGAGCTCCGCACTTTCGAATATTTTCTATCTCCCCCTCCGGGCGGTCGACGGCAGTTGGGAAGGCCGCCCGAGAGGCGCCCGGGGCGGATACCTCGGGCGAAAAGCCGGCCTCTGACGGCGGAGCTCCGCACTTTCGAATATTTTCTATTTCCCCCTCCGGGCGGTCGACGGCAGTTGGGAAGGCCGCCCGAGAGGCGCCCGGGGCGGATACCTCGGGCGAAAAGCCGGCCTCTGACGGCGGAGCTCCGCACTTTCGAATATTTTCTATCTCCCCCTCCGGGCGGCCGACGGCAGTTGGGAAGGCCGCCCGAGAGGCGCCCGGGGCGGATACCTCGGGCGAAAAGCCGGCCTCTGACGGCGGAGCTCCGCACTTTCGAATATTTTCTATTTCCCCCTCCGGGCGGCCGACGGCAGTTGGGAAGGCCGCCCGAGAGGCGCCCGGGGCGGATACCTCGGGCGAAAAGCCGGCCTCTGACGGCGGAGCTCCGCACTTTCGAATATTTTCTATTTCCCCCTCCGGGCGGCCGACGGCAGTTGGGAAGGCCGCCCGAGAGGCGCCCGGGGCGGATACCTCGGGCGAAAAGCCGGCCTCTGACGGCGGAGCTCCGCACTTTCGAATATTTTCTATTTCCCCCTCCGGGCGGCCGACGGCAGTTGGGAAGGCCGCCCGAGAGGCGCCCGGGGCGGATACCTCGGGCGAAAAGCCGGCCTCTGACGGCGGAGCTCCGCACTTTCGAATATTTTCTATTTCCCCCTCCGGGCGGCCGACGGCAGTTGGGAAGGCCGCCCGAGAGGCGCCCCGGGGCGGATACCTCGGGCGAAAAGCCGGCCTCTGACGGCGGAGCTCCGCACTTTCGAATATTTTCAATTTCCCCCTCCGGGCGGCCGACGGCAGTTGGGAAGGTCGCCCGAGAGGCGCCCCGGGGCGGATACCCCGGGCGAAAAGCCGGCCTCTGACGGCGGAGCTCCGCACTTTCGAATATTTTCTATTTCCCCCTCCGGGCGGCTGACGGCAGGTGGGAAGGCCGCCCATTCATTTTCAATGGCGGAGGTACCAGGGGTGCCGCTGAGGGTACCAGGGGTGCCGCTGAGGGTACCAGGGGTGCAGCTGAGGGTACCAGGGGTGCCGCTGAGGGTACCAGGGGTGCCGCTGAGGGTACCAGGGGTACGGCTGAGGGTACCAGGGGTGCCGCTGAGGGTACCAGGGGTGCCGCTGAGGGTACCAGGGGTGCCGCTGAGGGTACCAGGGGTGCCGCTGAGGGTACCAGGGGTTCGGCTGAGGGTACCAGGGGTACGGCTGAGGGTACCAGGGGTGCCGCTGAGGGTACCAGGGGTGCCGCTGAGGGTACCAGGGGTGCGGCTGAGGGTACCAGGGGTAAGGCTGAGGGTACCAGGGGTGCCGCTGAGGGTACCAGGGGTGCGGCTGAGGGTACCAGGGGTAAGGCTGAGGGTACCAGGGGTAAGGCTGAGGGTACCAGGGGTAAGGCTGAGGGTACCAGGGGTACGGCTGGAGGTACCAGGGGTAAGGCTGGAGGTACCAGGGGTAAGGCTGGAGGTACCAGGGGTAAGGCTGGAGGTACCAGGGGTAAGGCTGGAGGTACCAGGGGTTAGGCTGGAGGTACCAGGGGTAAGGCTGGGGGTACCAGGGGTAAGGCTGAGGGTACCAGGGGCGAAGCTGGCTGGGGGTACCAGGGGTTGGGCTGAGGGTACCAGGGGTTGGGCTGAGGGTACCAGGGGTAAGGCTGAGGGTACCAGGGGCGAAGCTGGCTGGGGGTACCAGGGGTGTTGCTGAGGGTACCAGGGGTGCCGCTGAGGGTACCAGGGGTTAGGCTGGGGGTACCAGGGGTTGAGCTGAGGGTACCAGGGGTAAGGCTGAGGGTACCAGGGGTGTTGCTGGGGGTACCAGGGGTCGCCATTCATTTTCAATGGGGGAGGTACCAGGGGTAGGGCTGGGGGTACCAGGGGTAAAGAGCGGACCGGCTCGCCGGCCGAGCGTGGCCGAAAAAGAGGCCTCCTGGCCGGATTGAGAAATTAAAAAAATTCCCCCATTCATTTTCAATGGCGGGGGTACCAGGGGTATGCAGTACCGATTTTGGTCGTTAGGGGCGCTGTAGTAGGTAAACCAGATATGGGGAGTTAGGGGGTCAAGAAGGCTAAAAGGCTTAGAAAGTGAGCGTTCACCAAAATACTTTCCGAAACGTATATAGGTGAGCATGTTTTGAATGGGTGACCTCCAGGGCGACACAGGGGAGGCCCCTAAGAGTATAATCAGACCATCGTGAGGGTGTTTCCAGCCACCCAAAAGCACTGGAACGGCCTCTGACGGCGGAGCTCCGCACTATCGAATATTTTCTATTTCCCCCTCCAGGCGGTCGACGGCAGTTGGGAAGGCCGCCCGAGAGGCGCCCGGGGCGGATACCCCGTGCGAAAACCCGGCCTCTGACGGCGGAGCTCCGCACTTTCGAATATTTTCTGTTTCCCCCTCCGGGCGGTCGACGGCAGTTGGGAAGGCCGCCCGAGAGGCGCCCGGGGCGGATACCCCGTGCGAAAACCCGGCCTCTGACGGCGGAGCTCCGCACTTTCGAATATTTTCTGTTTCCCCCTCCGGGCGGTCGACGGCAGTTGGGAAGGCCGCCCGAGAGGCGCCCGGGGCGGATACCCCGTGCGAAAACCCGGCCTCTGACGGCGGAGCTCCGCACTTTCGAATATTTTCTGTTTCCCCCTCCGGGCGGTCGACGGCAGTTGGGAAGGCCGCCCGAGAGGCGCCCGGGGCGGATACCCCGTGCGAAAACCCGGCCTCTGACGGCGGAGCTCCGCACTTTCGAATATTTTCTGTTTCCCCCTCCGGGCGGTCGACGGCAGTTGGGAAGGCCGCCCGAGAGGCGCCCGGGGCGGATACCCCGTGCGAAAACCCGGCCTCTGACGGCGGAGCTCCGCACTTTCGAACATTTTCTGTTTCCCCCTCCGGGCGGTCGACGGCAGTTGGGAAGGCCGCCCGAGAGGCGCCCGGGGCGGATACCCCGTGCGAAAACCCGGCCTCTGACGGCGGAGCTCCGCACTTTCGAACATTTTCTGTTTCCCCCTCCGG
>NW_028233895.1:32500-42500 GCF_054856545.1 Hippocampus guttulatus | reverse complement strand
AGGGGTAGAGCTGGGGGTACCAGGGGTAAAGAGCGGGCCGGCCCGGCGTGCGAGTTTGGCCGGAAAAGGGGCCTCTTGGTCGTATTGGGAGTTTGAAAAAAATTCCCCCATTCATTTTCAATGGCGGAGGTACCAGGGGCAAGGCTGGGGGTACCAGGGGCGAAGCTGGCTGGGGGTACCAGGGGTAAGGCTGAGGGTACCAGGGGTGCAGCTGAGGGTACCAGGGGTAAGGTTGAGGGTACCAGGGGTGTTGCTGGGGGTACCAGGGGTCACCATTCATTTTCAATGGGGGAGGTACCAGGGGCAAGGCTGGGGGTACCAGGGGTGTTGCTGGGGGTACCAGGGGTAAAGAGCGGGCCGGCCCGGCGGGCGAGTGTGGCCGGAAAAGGGGCCTCTTGCTCGGATTGGGAGTTTGAAAAAATTCCCCCATTCATTTTCAATGGCAGATGTACCAGGGGTCGGTGTCCGCCAGACGGCGGTGTGGTAGGCAAAAGGCGGGCCGGCTCGGCGAGCGTGCGTGCCCGGGAAAAAGGCCTCTTGGCCGGCGTGAGAGTTTAATAATAGCGGGCCGGCTCATCGAGCGTGCGTGCCCGGGAAAAGGGCCTCTTGGCCGGCGTGAGAGTTTAATAATAGCGGGCCGGCCCGGCGAGCGTGCGTGCCCGGGAAAAAGGCCTCCTTGCAGGCGTGAGCGTTTAATAATAGCGGGCCGGCCCGGCGAGCGTGCGTGCCCGGGAAAAAGGCCTCCTTGCAGGCGTGAGAGTTTAATAATAGCGGGCCGGCCCGGCGAGCGTGCGTGCCCGGGAAAAAGGCCTCCTTGCAGGCGTGAGAGTTTAATAATAGCGGGCCGGCTCGGCGAGCGTGCGTGCACGGGAAAAAGGCCTCTTGGCCGGCGTGAGAGTTTAATAATAGCGGGCCGGCCCGGCGAGCGTGCGTGCCCGGGAAAAAGGCCTCCTTGCAGGCGTGAGAGTTTAATAATAGCGGGCCGGCTCATCGAGCGTGCGTGCCCGGGAAAAGGGCCTCCTTGCAGGCGTGAGAGTTTAATAATAGCGGGCCGGCTCTGCGAGCGTGCGTGCCCGGGAAAAGGGCCTCTTGGCCGGCCTGAGCGTTTAATAATAGCGGGCCGGCTCATCGAGCGTGCGTGCCCGGGAAAAGGGCCTCTTGGCCGGCCTGAGCGTTTAATAATAGCGGGCCGGCCCCGCGAGCGTGCGTGCCCGGGAAAAAGGCCTCCTTGCAGGCGTGAGAGTTTAATAATAGCGGGCCGGCCCGGAGAGCGTGCGTGCCCGGGAAAAAGGCCTCTTGGCCGGCGTGAGAGTTTAATAATAGCGGGCCGGCTCATCGAGCGTGCGTGCCCGGGAAAAGGGCCTCCTTGCAGGCGTGAGAGTTTAATAATAGCGGGCCGGCTCTGCGAGCGTGCGTGCCCGGGAAAAGGGCCTCTTGGCCGGCCTGAGCGTTTAATAATAGCGGGCCGGCTCATCGAGCGTGCGTGCCCGGGAAAAGGGCCTCTTGGCCGGCCTGAGCGTTTAATAATAGCGGGCCGGCCCCGCGAGCGTGCGTGCCCGGGAAAAAGGCCTCCTTGCAGGCGTGAGAGTTTAATAATAGCGGGCCGGCTCATCGAGCGTGCGTGCCCGGGAAAAAGGCCTCCTTGCAGGCGTAAGAGTTTAATAATAGCGGGCCGGCCCGGCGAGCGTGCGTGCCCGGGAAAAAGGCCTCCTTGCAGGCGTGAGAGTTTAATAATAGCGGGCCGGCTCGGCGAGCGTGCGTGCACGGGAAAAAGGCCTCTTGGCCGGCGTGAGAGTTTAATAATAGCGGGCCGGCCCGGCGAGCGTGCGTGCCCGGGAAAAAGGCCTCCTTGCAGGCGTGAGAGTTTAATAATAGCGGGCCGGCTCATCGAGCGTGCGTGCCCGGGAAAAGGGCCTCCTTGCAGGCGTGAGAGTTTAATAATAGCGGGCCGGCTCTGCGAGCGTGCGTGCCCGGGAAAAGGGCCTCTTGGCCGGCCTGAGCGTTTAATAATAGCGGGCCGGCTCATCGAGCGTGCGTGCCCGGGAAAAGGGCCTCTTGGCCGGCCTGAGCGTTTAATAATAGCGGGCCGGCCCCGCGAGCGTGCGTGCCCGGGAAAAAGGCCTCCTTGCAGGCGTGAGAGTTTAATAATAGCGGGCCGGCCCGGAGAGCGTGCGTGCCCGGGAAAAAGGCCTCTTGGCCGGCGTGAGAGTTTAATAATAGCGGGCCGGCTCATCGAGCGTGCGTGCCCGGGAAAAGGGCCTCCTTGCAGGCGTGAGAGTTTAATAATAGCGGGCCGGCTCTGCGAGCGTGCGTGCCCGGGAAAAGGGCCTCTTGGCCGGCCTGAGCGTTTAATAATAGCGGGCCGGCTCATCGAGCGTGCGTGCCCGGGAAAAGGGCCTCTTGGCCGGCCTGAGCGTTTAATAATAGCGGGCCGGCCCCGCGAGCGTGCGTGCCCGGGAAAAAGGCCTCCTTGCAGGCGTGAGAGTTTAATAATAGCGGGCCGGCTCATCGAGCGTGCGTGCCCGGGAAAAAGGCCTCCTTGCAGGCGTAAGAGTTTAATAATAGCGGGCCGGCTCATCGAGCGTGCGTGCCCGGGAAAAGGGCCTCCTTGCAGGCGTGAGAGTTTAATAATAGCGGGCCGGCTCTGCGAGCGTGCGTGCCCGGGAAAAGGGCCTCTTGGCCGGCCTGAGCGTTTAATAATAGCGGGCCGGCTCATCGAGCGTGCGTGCCCGGGAAAAGGGCCTCTTGGCCGGCCTGAGCGTTTAATAATAGCGGGCCGGCCCCGCGAGCGTGCGTGCCCGGGAAAAAGGCCTCCTTGCAGGCGTGAGAGTTTAATAATAGCGGGCCGGCTCATCGAGCGTGCGTGCCCGGGAAAAGGGCCTCCTTGCAGGCGTGAGAGTTTAATAATAGCGGGCCGGCTCGGCGAGCGTGCGTGCCCGGGAAAAGGGCCTCTTGGCCGGCGTGAGAGTTTAATAATAGCGGGCCGGCCCCGCGAGCGTGCGTGCCCGGGAAAAAGGCCTCCTTGCAGGGGTGAGAGTTTAATAATAGCGGGCCGGCCCGGCGAGCGTGCGTGCCCGGGAAAAAGGCCTCCTTGCAGGCGTGAGCGTTTAATAATAGCGGACCGGCTCTGCGAGCGTGCGTGCCCGGGAAAAGGGCCTCTTGGCCGGCCTGAGCGTTTAATAATAGCGGGCCGGCCCGGCGAGCGTGCGTGCCCGGGAAAAAGGCCTCTTGGCCGGCTTGGGGGATTGAAAAAAAATCCCCCATTCATTTTCAACGGGAGGGGTCGGCGGTACCGCTTGGTGTCCGCCAGACGGCGGTGTGGTAGGCAAATGGCGGGCCTGCACGGCGAGCGTGCGTGCCCGGGAAAAAGGCCTCCTTGCAGGCGTGAGAGTTTAATAATAGCGGGCCGGCCCGGAGAGCGTGCGTGCCCGGGAAAAAGGCCTCTTGGCCGGCGTGAGAGTTTAATAATAGCGGGCCGGCCCGGCGAGCGTGCGTGCCCGGGAAAAAGGCCTCCTTGCAGGCGTGAGCGTTTAATAATAGCGGGCCGGCTCATCGAGCGTGCGTGCCCGGGAAAAGGGCCTCTTGGCCGGCGTGAGAGTTTAATAATAGCGGGCCGGCTCATCGAGCGTGCGTGCCCGGGAAAAAGGCCTCTTGGCCGGCTTGGGGGATTGAAAAAAAAATCCCCCATTCATTTTCAACGGGAGGGGTCGGCGGTACCGCTTGGTGTCCGCCAGACGGCGGTGTGGTAGGCAAATGGCGGGCCTGCACGGCGAGCGTGCGTGCCCGGGAAAAAGGCCTCCTGGCCGGCGTGAGAGTTTAATAATAGCGGGCCGGCTCTGCGAGCGTGCGTGCCCGGGAAAAAGGCCTCCTTGCAGGCGTGAGAGTTTAATAATAGCGGGCCGGCTCGGCGAGCGTGCGTGCCCGGGAAAAAGGCCTCCTTGCAGGCGTAAGAGTTTAATAATAGCGGGCCGGCTCATCGAGCGTGCGTGCCCGGGAAAAAGGCCTCTTGGCCGGCGTGAGAGTTTAATAATAGCGGGCCGGCCCGGCGAGCGTGCGTGCCCGGGAAAAAGGCCTCCTTGCAGGCGTGAGCGTTTAATAATAGCGGGCCGGCTCATCGAGCGTGCGTGCCCGGGAAAAGGGCCTCTTGGCCGGCTTGGGGGATTGAAAAAAAATCCCCCATTCATTTTCAACGGGAGGGGTCGGCGGTACCGCTTGGTGTCCGCCAGACGGCGGTGTGGTAGGCAAATGGCGGGCCTGCACGGCGAGCGTGCGTGCCCGGGAAAAATGCCTCCTGGCCGGCGTGAGAGTTTAATAATAGCGGGCCGGCTCGGCGAGCGTGCGTGCCCGGGAAAAAGGCCTCTTGGCCGGCGTGAGAGTTTAATAATAGCGGGCCGGCTCGGCGAGCGTGCGTGCCCGGGAAAAGGGCCTCTTGGCCGGCGTGAGAGTTTAATAATAGCGGGCCGGCTCATCGAGCGTGCGTGCCCGGGAAAAGGGCCTCTTGGCCGGCGTGAGAGTTTAATAATAGCGGGCCGGCCCGGCGAGCGTGCGTGCCCGGGAAAAAGGCCTCCTTGCAGGCGTGAGAGTTTAATAATAGCGGGCCGGCTCCGCGAGCGTGCGTGGCCGGGAAAAAGGCCTCTTGGCCGGCGTGAGAGTTTAATAATAGCGGGCCGGCTCATCGAGCGTGCGTGCCCGGGAAAAGGGCCTCTTGGCCGGCGTGAGAGTTTAATAATAGCGGGCCGGCTCATCGAGCGTGCGTGCCCGGGAAAAGGGCCTCTTGGCCGGCGTGAGAGTTTAATAATAGCGGGCCGGCTCATCGAGCGTGCGTGCCCGGGAAAAGGGCCTCTTGGCCGGCGTGAGAGTTTAATAATAGCGGGCCGGCCCGGCGAGCGTGCGTGCCCGGGAAAAAGGCCTCCTTGCAGGCGTGAGAGTTTAATAATAGCGGGCCGGCCCGGCGAGCGTGCGTGCCCGGGAAAAAGGCCTCCTTGCAGGCGTGAGAGTTTAATAATAGCGGGCCGGCTCGGCGAGCGTGCGTGCCCGGGAAAAGGGCCTCTTGGCCGGCGTGAGAGTTTAATAATAGCGGGCCGGCTCATCGAGCGTGCGTGCCCGGGAAAAGGGCCTCTTGGCCGGCGTGAGAGTTTAATAATAGCGGGCCGGCCCGGCGAGCGTGCGTGCCCGGGAAAAAGGCCTCCTTGCAGGCGTGAGAGTTTAATAATAGCGGGCCGGCTCCGCGAGCGTGCGTGGCCGGGAAAAAGGCCTCTTGGCCGGCGTGAGAGTTTAATAATAGCGGGCCGGCTCATCGAGCGTGCGTGCCCGGGAAAAGGGCCTCTTGGCCGGCGTGAGAGTTTAATAATAGCGGGCCGGCTCATCGAGCGTGCGTGCCCGGGAAAAGGGCCTCTTGGCCGGCGTGAGAGTTTAATAATAGCGGGCCGGCCCGGCGAGCGTGCGTGCCCGGGAAAAAGGCCTCCTTGCAGGCGTGAGAGTTTAATAATAGCGGGCCGGCCCGGCGAGCGTGCGTGCCCGGGAAAAAGGCCTCCTTGCAGGCGTGAGAGTTTAATAATAGCGGGCCGGCCCGGCGAGCGTGCGTGCCCGGGAAAAAGGCCTCCTTGCAGGCGTGAGAGTTTAATAATAGCGGGCCGGCCCGGCGAGCGTGCGTGCCCGGGAAAAAGGCCTCCTTGCAGGCGTGAGAGTTTAATAATAGCGGGCCGGCCCGGCGAGCGTGCGTGCCCGGGAAAAAGGCCTCCTTGCAGGCGTGAGAGTTTAATAATAGCGGGCCGGCTCCGCGAGCGTGCGTGCCCGGGAAAAAGGCCTCCTTGCAGGCGTGAGAGTTTAATAATAGCGGGCCGGCTCCGCGAGCGTGCGTGCCCGGGAAAAAGGCCTCCTTGCAGGCGTGAGAGTTTAATAATAGCGGGCCGGCTCCGCGAGCGTGCGTGCCCGGGAAAAAGGCCTCCTTGCAGGCGTGAGAGTTTAATAATAGCGGGCCGGCTCCGCGAGCGTGCGTGCCCGGGAAAAAGGCCTCCTTGCAGGCGTGAGAGTTCAATAATAGCGGGCCGGCCCGGCGAGCGTGCGTGCCCGGGAAAAAGGCCTCCTTGCAGGCGTGAGAGTTTAATAATAGCGGGCCGGCCCGGCGAGCGTGCGTGCCCGGGAAAAAGGCCTCTTGGCCGGCGTGAGAGTTTAATAATAGCGGGCCGGCCCCGCGAGCGTGCGTGCCCGGGAAAAAGGCCTCCTTGCAGGGGTGAGAGTTTAATAATAGCGGGCCGGCCCGGCGAGCGTGCGTGCCCGGGAAAAAGGCCTCTTGGCCGGCGTGGGAGATTGAAAAAATTCCCCCATTCATTTTCAATGGCGGGGGTACCAGGGGTAGAGCTGGGGGTACCAGGGGTAAAGAGCGGGCCGGCCCGGCGTGCGAGTTTGGCCGGAAAAGAGGCCTCTTGGTCGGATTGGGAGATTGAAAAAATTCCCCCATTCATTTTCAATGGCGGGGGTACCAGGGGTAGAGCTGGGGGTACCAGGGGTAAAGAGCGGGCCGGCCCGGCGTGCGAGTTTGGCCGGAAAAGAGGCCTCTTGGTCGGATTGGGAGATTGAAAAAATTCCCCCATTCATTTTCAATGGCGGGGGTACCAGGGGTAGAGCTGGGGGTACCAGGGGTAAAGAGCGGGCCGGCCCGGCGTGCGAGTGTGGCCGGGAAAGAGCCCTCCTGGCCGGCCTGGGAGATTGAAAAAAATTCCCCCATTCATTTTCAATGGCGGGGGTACCAGGGGTAAAGAGCGGGCCGGCCCAGCGTGCGAGTTTGGCCGGGAAAGGGGCCTCCTGGCCGGCCTGGGGGATTAAAAAAATTCCCCCATTCATTTTCAATGGCGGGGGTACCAGGGGTAGCAGTACCGATTTTGGTCGTTAGGGGCGCTGTAGTAGGTAAACCAGATATGCGGAGTTAGGGGGTCAAGAAGGCGAAAGGCTTAGAAAGTGACCGTTCACCAAAATACTTTCCGAAACGTATATAGGGGGGCATGTGTCGGACGAGTCACCATGCTTTCTCGATGCTGGAGGTACCAGGGGCACAAAGTTGGCCGGGAAAGATGCCTCTTAGGCGGATTGAAAGCATGAGAAAATGCCCCCCATTCATTTTCAATGGCGGAGAGCGGGCCGGCCCCGCAGCCGAGTGTGGCCGGCGGAGAGGCGTCTCGGTCGGATGAATGAAGCGTGGAGCCGGCCTCTGACGGCGGAGCTCCGCACTTTCGAATATTTTCTATCTCCCCCTCCGGGCGGTCGACGGCAGTTGGGAAGGCCGCCCGAGAGGCGCCCGGGGCGGATACCTCGGGCGAAAAGCCGGCCTCTGACGGCGGAGCTCCGCACTTTCGAATATTTTCTATTTCCCCCTCCGGGCGGTCGACGGCAGTTGGGAAGGCCGCCCGAGAGGCGCCCGGGGCGGATACCTCGGGCGAAAAGCCGGCCTCTGACGGCGGAGCTCCGCACTTTCGAATATTTTCTATCTCCCCCTCCGGGCGGCCGACGGCAGTTGGGAAGGCCGCCCGAGAGGCGCCCGGGGCGGATACCTCGGGCGAAAAGCCGGCCTCTGACGGCGGAGCTCCGCACTTTCGAATATTTTCTATTTCCCCCTCCGGGCGGCCGACGGCAGTTGGGAAGGCCGCCCGAGAGGCGCCCGGGGCGGATACCTCGGGCGAAAAGCCGGCCTCTGACGGCGGAGCTCCGCACTTTCGAATATTTTCTATTTCCCCCTCCGGGCGGCCGACGGCAGTTGGGAAGGCCGCCCGAGAGGCGCCCGGGGCGGATACCTCGGGCGAAAAGCCGGCCTCTGACGGCGGAGCTCCGCACTTTCGAATATTTTCTATTTCCCCCTCCGGGCGGCCGACGGCAGTTGGGAAGGCCGC
Organism: Hippocampus guttulatus; assembly: GCF_054856545.1. Lineage (NCBI taxonomy): Eukaryota > Metazoa > Chordata > Actinopteri > Syngnathiformes > Syngnathidae > Hippocampus > Hippocampus guttulatus. The sequence continues at coordinate 34,617 of NW_028233895.1, read as the reverse complement.
CCGAGAGGCGCCCGGGGCGGATACCTCGGGCGAAAAGCCGGCCTCTGACGGCGGAGCTCCGCACTTTCGAATATTTTCTATTTCCCCCTCCGGGCGGCCGACGGCAGTTGGGAAGGCCGCCCGAGAGGCGCCCCGGGGCGGATACCTCGGGCGAAAAGCCGGCCTCTGACGGCGGAGCTCCGCACTTTCGAATATTTTCAATTTCCCCCTCCGGGCGGCCGACGGCAGTTGGGAAGGTCGCCCGAGAGGCGCCCCGGGGCGGATACCCCGGGCGAAAAGCCGGCCTCTGACGGCGGAGCTCCGCACTTTCGAATATTTTCTATTTCCCCCTCCGGGCGGCTGACGGCAGGTGGGAAGGCCGCCCATTCATTTTCAATGGCGGAGGTACCAGGGGTGCCGCTGAGGGTACCAGGGGTGCCGCTGAGGGTACCAGGGGTGCAGCTGAGGGTACCAGGGGTGCCGCTGAGGGTACCAGGGGTGCCGCTGAGGGTACCAGGGGTACGGCTGAGGGTACCAGGGGTGCCGCTGAGGGTACCAGGGGTGCCGCTGAGGGTACCAGGGGTGCCGCTGAGGGTACCAGGGGTGCCGCTGAGGGTACCAGGGGTTCGGCTGAGGGTACCAGGGGTACGGCTGAGGGTACCAGGGGTGCCGCTGAGGGTACCAGGGGTGCCGCTGAGGGTACCAGGGGTGCGGCTGAGGGTACCAGGGGTAAGGCTGAGGGTACCAGGGGTGCCGCTGAGGGTACCAGGGGTGCGGCTGAGGGTACCAGGGGTAAGGCTGAGGGTACCAGGGGTAAGGCTGAGGGTACCAGGGGTAAGGCTGAGGGTACCAGGGGTACGGCTGGAGGTACCAGGGGTAAGGCTGGAGGTACCAGGGGTAAGGCTGGAGGTACCAGGGGTAAGGCTGGAGGTACCAGGGGTAAGGCTGGAGGTACCAGGGGTTAGGCTGGAGGTACCAGGGGTAAGGCTGGGGGTACCAGGGGTAAGGCTGAGGGTACCAGGGGCGAAGCTGGCTGGGGGTACCAGGGGTTGGGCTGAGGGTACCAGGGGTTGGGCTGAGGGTACCAGGGGTAAGGCTGAGGGTACCAGGGGCGAAGCTGGCTGGGGGTACCAGGGGTGTTGCTGAGGGTACCAGGGGTGCCGCTGAGGGTACCAGGGGTTAGGCTGGGGGTACCAGGGGTTGAGCTGAGGGTACCAGGGGTAAGGCTGAGGGTACCAGGGGTGTTGCTGGGGGTACCAGGGGTCGCCATTCATTTTCAATGGGGGAGGTACCAGGGGTAGGGCTGGGGGTACCAGGGGTAAAGAGCGGACCGGCTCGCCGGCCGAGCGTGGCCGAAAAAGAGGCCTCCTGGCCGGATTGAGAAATTAAAAAAATTCCCCCATTCATTTTCAATGGCGGGGGTACCAGGGGTATGCAGTACCGATTTTGGTCGTTAGGGGCGCTGTAGTAGGTAAACCAGATATGGGGAGTTAGGGGGTCAAGAAGGCTAAAAGGCTTAGAAAGTGAGCGTTCACCAAAATACTTTCCGAAACGTATATAGGTGAGCATGTTTTGAATGGGTGACCTCCAGGGCGACACAGGGGAGGCCCCTAAGAGTATAATCAGACCATCGTGAGGGTGTTTCCAGCCACCCAAAAGCACTGGAACGGCCTCTGACGGCGGAGCTCCGCACTATCGAATATTTTCTATTTCCCCCTCCAGGCGGTCGACGGCAGTTGGGAAGGCCGCCCGAGAGGCGCCCGGGGCGGATACCCCGTGCGAAAACCCGGCCTCTGACGGCGGAGCTCCGCACTTTCGAATATTTTCTGTTTCCCCCTCCGGGCGGTCGACGGCAGTTGGGAAGGCCGCCCGAGAGGCGCCCGGGGCGGATACCCCGTGCGAAAACCCGGCCTCTGACGGCGGAGCTCCGCACTTTCGAATATTTTCTGTTTCCCCCTCCGGGCGGTCGACGGCAGTTGGGAAGGCCGCCCGAGAGGCGCCCGGGGCGGATACCCCGTGCGAAAACCCGGCCTCTGACGGCGGAGCTCCGCACTTTCGAATATTTTCTGTTTCCCCCTCCGGGCGGTCGACGGCAGTTGGGAAGGCCGCCCGAGAGGCGCCCGGGGCGGATACCCCGT
>NW_028233895.1:10000-20000 GCF_054856545.1 Hippocampus guttulatus | reverse complement strand
GTGCCGCTGAGGGTACCAGGGGTAGGGCTGGAGGTACCAGGGGTGCCGCTGAGGGTACCAGGGGTAAAGAGCGGGCCGGCCCGGCGGGCGAGTGTGGCCGGGAAAGAGGCCTCTCGGTCGGATTGGGAGTTTGAAAAAAATCCCCCATTCATTTCCAATGGCGGAGGTACCAGGGGCAAGGCTGGGGGTACCAGGGGTAAAGAGCGGGCCGGCCCGGCGGGCGAGTGTGGCCGGAAAAGGGGCCTCTTGGTCGGATTGGGAGTTTGAAAAAATTCCCCCATTCATTTTCAATGGCGGGGGTACCAGGGGTAGAGCTGGGGGTACCAGGGGTAAAGAGCGGGCCGGCCCGGCGTGCGAGTTTGGCCGGAAAAGGGGCCTCTTGGTCGTATTGGGAGTTTGAAAAAAATTCCCCCATTCATTTTCAATGGCGGAGGTACCAGGGGCAAGGCTGGGGGTACCAGGGGCGAAGCTGGCTGGGGGTACCAGGGGTAAGGCTGAGGGTACCAGGGGTGCAGCTGAGGGTACCAGGGGTAAGGTTGAGGGTACCAGGGGTGTTGCTGGGGGTACCAGGGGTCACCATTCATTTTCAATGGGGGAGGTACCAGGGGCAAGGCTGGGGGTACCAGGGGTGTTGCTGGGGGTACCAGGGGTAAAGAGCGGGCCGGCCCGGCGGGCGAGTGTGGCCGGAAAAGGGGCCTCTTGCTCGGATTGGGAGTTTGAAAAAATTCCCCCATTCATTTTCAATGGCAGATGTACCAGGGGTCGGTGTCCGCCAGACGGCGGTGTGGTAGGCAAAAGGCGGGCCGGCTCGGCGAGCGTGCGTGCCCGGGAAAAAGGCCTCTTGGCCGGCGTGAGAGTTTAATAATAGCGGGCCGGCTCATCGAGCGTGCGTGCCCGGGAAAAGGGCCTCTTGGCCGGCGTGAGAGTTTAATAATAGCGGGCCGGCCCGGCGAGCGTGCGTGCCCGGGAAAAAGGCCTCCTTGCAGGCGTGAGCGTTTAATAATAGCGGGCCGGCCCGGCGAGCGTGCGTGCCCGGGAAAAAGGCCTCCTTGCAGGCGTGAGAGTTTAATAATAGCGGGCCGGCCCGGCGAGCGTGCGTGCCCGGGAAAAAGGCCTCCTTGCAGGCGTGAGAGTTTAATAATAGCGGGCCGGCTCGGCGAGCGTGCGTGCACGGGAAAAAGGCCTCTTGGCCGGCGTGAGAGTTTAATAATAGCGGGCCGGCCCGGCGAGCGTGCGTGCCCGGGAAAAAGGCCTCCTTGCAGGCGTGAGAGTTTAATAATAGCGGGCCGGCTCATCGAGCGTGCGTGCCCGGGAAAAGGGCCTCCTTGCAGGCGTGAGAGTTTAATAATAGCGGGCCGGCTCTGCGAGCGTGCGTGCCCGGGAAAAGGGCCTCTTGGCCGGCCTGAGCGTTTAATAATAGCGGGCCGGCTCATCGAGCGTGCGTGCCCGGGAAAAGGGCCTCTTGGCCGGCCTGAGCGTTTAATAATAGCGGGCCGGCCCCGCGAGCGTGCGTGCCCGGGAAAAAGGCCTCCTTGCAGGCGTGAGAGTTTAATAATAGCGGGCCGGCTCATCGAGCGTGCGTGCCCGGGAAAAGGGCCTCCTTGCAGGCGTGAGAGTTTAATAATAGCGGGCCGGCTCGGCGAGCGTGCGTGCCCGGGAAAAGGGCCTCTTGGCCGGCGTGAGAGTTTAATAATAGCGGGCCGGCCCCGCGAGCGTGCGTGCCCGGGAAAAAGGCCTCCTTGCAGGGGTGAGAGTTTAATAATAGCGGGCCGGCCCGGCGAGCGTGCGTGCCCGGGAAAAAGGCCTCCTTGCAGGCGTGAGCGTTTAATAATAGCGGACCGGCTCTGCGAGCGTGCGTGCCCGGGAAAAGGGCCTCTTGGCCGGCCTGAGCGTTTAATAATAGCGGGCCGGCCCGGCGAGCGTGCGTGCCCGGGAAAAAGGCCTCTTGGCCGGCTTGGGGGATTGAAAAAAAATCCCCCATTCATTTTCAACGGGAGGGGTCGGCGGTACCGCTTGGTGTCCGCCAGACGGCGGTGTGGTAGGCAAATGGCGGGCCTGCACGGCGAGCGTGCGTGCCCGGGAAAAAGGCCTCCTTGCAGGCGTGAGAGTTTAATAATAGCGGGCCGGCCCGGAGAGCGTGCGTGCCCGGGAAAAAGGCCTCTTGGCCGGCGTGAGAGTTTAATAATAGCGGGCCGGCTCATCGAGCGTGCGTGCCCGGGAAAAGGGCCTCCTTGCAGGCGTGAGAGTTTAATAATAGCGGGCCGGCTCTGCGAGCGTGCGTGCCCGGGAAAAGGGCCTCTTGGCCGGCCTGAGCGTTTAATAATAGCGGGCCGGCTCATCGAGCGTGCGTGCCCGGGAAAAGGGCCTCTTGGCCGGCCTGAGCGTTTAATAATAGCGGGCCGGCCCCGCGAGCGTGCGTGCCCGGGAAAAAGGCCTCCTTGCAGGCGTGAGAGTTTAATAATAGCGGGCCGGCTCATCGAGCGTGCGTGCCCGGGAAAAAGGCCTCCTTGCAGGCGTAAGAGTTTAATAATAGCGGGCCGGCTCATCGAGCGTGCGTGCCCGGGAAAAGGGCCTCCTTGCAGGCGTGAGAGTTTAATAATAGCGGGCCGGCTCTGCGAGCGTGCGTGCCCGGGAAAAGGGCCTCTTGGCCGGCCTGAGCGTTTAATAATAGCGGGCCGGCTCATCGAGCGTGCGTGCCCGGGAAAAGGGCCTCTTGGCCGGCCTGAGCGTTTAATAATAGCGGGCCGGCCCCGCGAGCGTGCGTGCCCGGGAAAAAGGCCTCCTTGCAGGCGTGAGAGTTTAATAATAGCGGGCCGGCTCATCGAGCGTGCGTGCCCGGGAAAAGGGCCTCCTTGCAGGCGTGAGAGTTTAATAATAGCGGGCCGGCTCGGCGAGCGTGCGTGCCCGGGAAAAGGGCCTCTTGGCCGGCGTGAGAGTTTAATAATAGCGGGCCGGCCCCGCGAGCGTGCGTGCCCGGGAAAAAGGCCTCCTTGCAGGGGTGAGAGTTTAATAATAGCGGGCCGGCCCGGCGAGCGTGCGTGCCCGGGAAAAAGGCCTCCTTGCAGGCGTGAGCGTTTAATAATAGCGGACCGGCTCTGCGAGCGTGCGTGCCCGGGAAAAGGGCCTCTTGGCCGGCCTGAGCGTTTAATAATAGCGGGCCGGCCCGGCGAGCGTGCGTGCCCGGGAAAAAGGCCTCTTGGCCGGCTTGGGGGATTGAAAAAAAATCCCCCATTCATTTTCAACGGGAGGGGTCGGCGGTACCGCTTGGTGTCCGCCAGACGGCGGTGTGGTAGGCAAATGGCGGGCCTGCACGGCGAGCGTGCGTGCCCGGGAAAAAGGCCTCCTTGCAGGCGTGAGAGTTTAATAATAGCGGGCCGGCCCGGAGAGCGTGCGTGCCCGGGAAAAAGGCCTCTTGGCCGGCGTGAGAGTTTAATAATAGCGGGCCGGCCCGGCGAGCGTGCGTGCCCGGGAAAAAGGCCTCCTTGCAGGCGTGAGCGTTTAATAATAGCGGGCCGGCTCATCGAGCGTGCGTGCCCGGGAAAAGGGCCTCTTGGCCGGCGTGAGAGTTTAATAATAGCGGGCCGGCTCATCGAGCGTGCGTGCCCGGGAAAAAGGCCTCTTGGCCGGCTTGGGGGATTGAAAAAAAAATCCCCCATTCATTTTCAACGGGAGGGGTCGGCGGTACCGCTTGGTGTCCGCCAGACGGCGGTGTGGTAGGCAAATGGCGGGCCTGCACGGCGAGCGTGCGTGCCCGGGAAAAAGGCCTCCTGGCCGGCGTGAGAGTTTAATAATAGCGGGCCGGCTCTGCGAGCGTGCGTGCCCGGGAAAAAGGCCTCCTTGCAGGCGTGAGAGTTTAATAATAGCGGGCCGGCCCGGCGAGCGTGCGTGCCCGGGAAAAAGGCCTCCTTGCAGGCGTGAGCGTTTAATAATAGCGGGCCGGCTCATCGAGCGTGCGTGCCCGGGAAAAAGGCCTCTTGGCCGGCGTGAGAGTTTAATAATAGCGGGCCGGCCCGGCGAGCGTGCGTGCCCGGGAAAAAGGCCTCCTTGCAGGCGTGAGCGTTTAATAATAGCGGGCCGGCTCATCGAGCGTGCGTGCCCGGGAAAAGGGCCTCTTGGCCGGCTTGGGGGATTGAAAAAAAATCCCCCATTCATTTTCAACGGGAGGGGTCGGCGGTACCGCTTGGTGTCCGCCAGACGGCGGTGTGGTAGGCAAATGGCGGGCCTGCACGGCGAGCGTGCGTGCCCGGGAAAAATGCCTCCTGGCCGGCGTGAGAGTTTAATAATAGCGGGCCGGCTCGGCGAGCGTGCGTGCCCGGGAAAAAGGCCTCTTGGCCGGCGTGAGAGTTTAATAATAGCGGGCCGGCTCGGCGAGCGTGCGTGCCCGGGAAAAGGGCCTCTTGGCCGGCGTGAGAGTTTAATAATAGCGGGCCGGCTCATCGAGCGTGCGTGCCCGGGAAAAGGGCCTCTTGGCCGGCGTGAGAGTTTAATAATAGCGGGCCGGCCCGGCGAGCGTGCGTGCCCGGGAAAAAGGCCTCCTTGCAGGCGTGAGAGTTTAATAATAGCGGGCCGGCTCCGCGAGCGTGCGTGGCCGGGAAAAAGGCCTCTTGGCCGGCGTGAGAGTTTAATAATAGCGGGCCGGCTCATCGAGCGTGCGTGCCCGGGAAAAGGGCCTCTTGGCCGGCGTGAGAGTTTAATAATAGCGGGCCGGCTCATCGAGCGTGCGTGCCCGGGAAAAGGGCCTCTTGGCCGGCGTGAGAGTTTAATAATAGCGGGCCGGCTCATCGAGCGTGCGTGCCCGGGAAAAGGGCCTCTTGGCCGGCGTGAGAGTTTAATAATAGCGGGCCGGCCCGGCGAGCGTGCGTGCCCGGGAAAAAGGCCTCCTTGCAGGCGTGAGAGTTTAATAATAGCGGGCCGGCCCGGCGAGCGTGCGTGCCCGGGAAAAAGGCCTCCTTGCAGGCGTGAGAGTTTAATAATAGCGGGCCGGCTCGGCGAGCGTGCGTGCCCGGGAAAAGGGCCTCTTGGCCGGCGTGAGAGTTTAATAATAGCGGGCCGGCTCATCGAGCGTGCGTGCCCGGGAAAAGGGCCTCTTGGCCGGCGTGAGAGTTTAATAATAGCGGGCCGGCCCGGCGAGCGTGCGTGCCCGGGAAAAAGGCCTCCTTGCAGGCGTGAGAGTTTAATAATAGCGGGCCGGCTCCGCGAGCGTGCGTGGCCGGGAAAAAGGCCTCTTGGCCGGCGTGAGAGTTTAATAATAGCGGGCCGGCTCATCGAGCGTGCGTGCCCGGGAAAAGGGCCTCTTGGCCGGCGTGAGAGTTTAATAATAGCGGGCCGGCTCATCGAGCGTGCGTGCCCGGGAAAAGGGCCTCTTGGCCGGCGTGAGAGTTTAATAATAGCGGGCCGGCCCGGCGAGCGTGCGTGCCCGGGAAAAAGGCCTCCTTGCAGGCGTGAGAGTTTAATAATAGCGGGCCGGCCCGGCGAGCGTGCGTGCCCGGGAAAAAGGCCTCCTTGCAGGCGTGAGAGTTTAATAATAGCGGGCCGGCCCGGCGAGCGTGCGTGCCCGGGAAAAAGGCCTCCTTGCAGGCGTGAGAGTTTAATAATAGCGGGCCGGCCCGGCGAGCGTGCGTGCCCGGGAAAAAGGCCTCCTTGCAGGCGTGAGAGTTTAATAATAGCGGGCCGGCCCGGCGAGCGTGCGTGCCCGGGAAAAAGGCCTCCTTGCAGGCGTGAGAGTTTAATAATAGCGGGCCGGCTCCGCGAGCGTGCGTGCCCGGGAAAAAGGCCTCCTTGCAGGCGTGAGAGTTTAATAATAGCGGGCCGGCTCCGCGAGCGTGCGTGCCCGGGAAAAAGGCCTCCTTGCAGGCGTGAGAGTTTAATAATAGCGGGCCGGCTCCGCGAGCGTGCGTGCCCGGGAAAAAGGCCTCCTTGCAGGCGTGAGAGTTTAATAATAGCGGGCCGGCTCCGCGAGCGTGCGTGCCCGGGAAAAAGGCCTCCTTGCAGGCGTGAGAGTTCAATAATAGCGGGCCGGCCCGGCGAGCGTGCGTGCCCGGGAAAAAGGCCTCCTTGCAGGCGTGAGAGTTTAATAATAGCGGGCCGGCCCGGCGAGCGTGCGTGCCCGGGAAAAAGGCCTCTTGGCCGGCGTGAGAGTTTAATAATAGCGGGCCGGCCCCGCGAGCGTGCGTGCCCGGGAAAAAGGCCTCCTTGCAGGGGTGAGAGTTTAATAATAGCGGGCCGGCCCGGCGAGCGTGCGTGCCCGGGAAAAAGGCCTCTTGGCCGGCGTGGGAGATTGAAAAAATTCCCCCATTCATTTTCAATGGCGGGGGTACCAGGGGTAGAGCTGGGGGTACCAGGGGTAAAGAGCGGGCCGGCCCGGCGTGCGAGTTTGGCCGGAAAAGAGGCCTCTTGGTCGGATTGGGAGATTGAAAAAATTCCCCCATTCATTTTCAATGGCGGGGGTACCAGGGGTAGAGCTGGGGGTACCAGGGGTAAAGAGCGGGCCGGCCCGGCGTGCGAGTTTGGCCGGAAAAGAGGCCTCTTGGTCGGATTGGGAGATTGAAAAAATTCCCCCATTCATTTTCAATGGCGGGGGTACCAGGGGTAGAGCTGGGGGTACCAGGGGTAAAGAGCGGGCCGGCCCGGCGTGCGAGTGTGGCCGGGAAAGAGCCCTCCTGGCCGGCCTGGGAGATTGAAAAAAATTCCCCCATTCATTTTCAATGGCGGGGGTACCAGGGGTAAAGAGCGGGCCGGCCCAGCGTGCGAGTTTGGCCGGGAAAGGGGCCTCCTGGCCGGCCTGGGGGATTAAAAAAATTCCCCCATTCATTTTCAATGGCGGGGGTACCAGGGGTAGCAGTACCGATTTTGGTCGTTAGGGGCGCTGTAGTAGGTAAACCAGATATGCGGAGTTAGGGGGTCAAGAAGGCGAAAGGCTTAGAAAGTGACCGTTCACCAAAATACTTTCCGAAACGTATATAGGGGGGCATGTGTCGGACGAGTCACCATGCTTTCTCGATGCTGGAGGTACCAGGGGCACAAAGTTGGCCGGGAAAGATGCCTCTTAGGCGGATTGAAAGCATGAGAAAATGCCCCCCATTCATTTTCAATGGCGGAGAGCGGGCCGGCCCCGCAGCCGAGTGTGGCCGGCGGAGAGGCGTCTCGGTCGGATGAATGAAGCGTGGAGCCGGCCTCTGACGGCGGAGCTCCGCACTTTCGAATATTTTCTATCTCCCCCTCCGGGCGGTCGACGGCAGTTGGGAAGGCCGCCCGAGAGGCGCCCGGGGCGGATACCTCGGGCGAAAAGCCGGCCTCTGACGGCGGAGCTCCGCACTTTCGAATATTTTCTATTTCCCCCTCCGGGCGGTCGACGGCAGTTGGGAAGGCCGCCCGAGAGGCGCCCGGGGCGGATACCTCGGGCGAAAAGCCGGCCTCTGACGGCGGAGCTCCGCACTTTCGAATATTTTCTATCTCCCCCTCCGGGCGGCCGACGGCAGTTGGGAAGGCCGCCCGAGAGGCGCCCGGGGCGGATACCTCGGGCGAAAAGCCGGCCTCTGACGGCGGAGCTCCGCACTTTCGAATATTTTCTATTTCCCCCTCCGGGCGGCCGACGGCAGTTGGGAAGGCCGCCCGAGAGGCGCCCGGGGCGGATACCTCGGGCGAAAAGCCGGCCTCTGACGGCGGAGCTCCGCACTTTCGAATATTTTCTATTTCCCCCTCCGGGCGGCCGACGGCAGTTGGGAAGGCCGCCCGAGAGGCGCCCGGGGCGGATACCTCGGGCGAAAAGCCGGCCTCTGACGGCGGAGCTCCGCACTTTCGAATATTTTCTATTTCCCCCTCCGGGCGGCCGACGGCAGTTGGGAAGGCCGCCCGAGAGGCGCCCGGGGCGGATACCTCGGGCGAAAAGCCGGCCTCTGACGGCGGAGCTCCGCACTTTCGAATATTTTCTATTTCCCCCTCCGGGCGGCCGACGGCAGTTGGGAAGGCCGCCCGAGAGGCGCCCCGGGGCGGATACCTCGGGCGAAAAGCCGGCCTCTGACGGCGGAGCTCCGCACTTTCGAATATTTTCAATTTCCCCCTCCGGGCGGCCGACGGCAGTTGGGAAGGTCGCCCGAGAGGCGCCCCGGGGCGGATACCCCGGGCGAAAAGCCGGCCTCTGACGGCGGAGCTCCGCACTTTCGAATATTTTCTATTTCCCCCTCCGGGCGGCTGACGGCAGGTGGGAAGGCCGCCCATTCATTTTCAATGGCGGAGGTACCAGGGGTGCCGCTGAGGGTACCAGGGGTGCCGCTGAGGGTACCAGGGGTGCAGCTGAGGGTACCAGGGGTGCCGCTGAGGGTACCAGGGGTGCCGCTGAGGGTACCAGGGGTACGGCTGAGGGTACCAGGGGTGCCGCTGAGGGTACCAGGGGTGCCGCTGAGGGTACCAGGGGTGCCGCTGAGGGTACCAGGGGTGCCGCTGAGGGTACCAGGGGTTCGGCTGAGGGTACCAGGGGTACGGCTGAGGGTACCAGGGGTGCCGCTGAGGGTACCAGGGGTGCCGCTGAGGGTACCAGGGGTGCGGCTGAGGGTACCAGGGGTAAGGCTGAGGGTACCAGGGGTGCCGCTGAGGGTACCAGGGGTGCGGCTGAGGGTACCAGGGGTAAGGCTGAGGGTACCAGGGGTAAGGCTGAGGGTACCAGGGGTAAGGCTGAGGGTACCAGGGGTACGGCTGGAGGTACCAGGGGTAAGGCTGGAGGTACCAGGGGTAAGGCTGGAGGTACCAGGGGTAAGGCTGGAGGTACCAGGGGTAAGGCTGGAGGTACCAGGGGTTAGGCTGGAGGTACCAGGGGTAAGGCTGGGGGTACCAGGGGTAAGGCTGAGGGTACCAGGGGCGAAGCTGGCTGGGGGTACCAGGGGTTGGGCTGAGGGTACCAGGGGTTGGGCTGAGGGTACCAGGGGTAAGGCTGAGGGTACCAGGGGCGAAGCTGGCTGGGGGTACCAGGGGTGTTGCTGAGGGTACCAGGGGTGCCGCTGAGGGTACCAGGGGTTAGGCTGGGGGTACCAGGGGTTGAGCTGAGGGTACCAGGGGTAAGGCTGAGGGTACCAGGGGTGTTGCTGGGGGTACCAGGGGTCGCCATTCATTTTCAATGGGGGAGGTACCAGGGGTAGGGCTGGGGGTACCAGGGGTAAAGAGCGGACCGGCTCGCCGGCCGAGCGTGGCCGAAAAAGAGGCCTCCTGGCCGGATTGAGAAATTAAAAAAATTCCCCCATTCATTTTCAATGGCGGGGGTACCAGGGGTATGCAGTACCGATTTTGGTCGTTAGGGGCGCTGTAGTAGGTAAACCAGATATGGGGAGTTAGGGGGTCAAGAAGGCTAAAAGGCTTAGAAAGTGAGCGTTCACCAAAATACTTTCCGAAACGTATATAGGTGAGCATGTTTTGAATGGGTGACCTCCAGGGCGACACAGGGGAGGCCCCTAAGAGTATAATCAGACCATCGTGAGGGTGTTTCCAGCCACCCAAAAGCACTGGAACGGCCTCTGACGGCGGAGCTCCGCACTATCGAATATTTTCTATTTCCCCCTCCAGGCGGTCGACGGCAGTTGGGAAGGCCGCCCGAGAGGCGCCCGGGGCGGATACCCCGTGCGAAAACCCGGCCTCTGACGGCGGAGCTCCGCACTTTCGAATATTTTCTGTTTCCCCCTCCGGGCGGTCGACGGCAGTTGGGAAGGCCGCCCGAGAGGCGCCCGGGGCGGATACCCCGTGCGAAAACCCGGCCTCTGACGGCGGAGCTCCGCACTTTCGAATATTTTCTGTTTCCCCCTCCGGGCGGTCGACGGCAGTTGGGAAGGCCGCCCGAGAGGCGCCCGGGGCGGATACCCCGTGCGAAAACCCGGCCTCTGACGGCGGAGCTCCGCACTTTCGAATATTTTCTGTTTCCCCCTCCGGGCGGTCGACGGCAGTTGGGAAGGCCGCCCGAGAGGCGCCCGGGGCGGATACCCCGTGCGAAAACCCGGCCTCTGACGGCGGAGCTCCG
>NW_028233894.1:225000-235000 GCF_054856545.1 Hippocampus guttulatus | reverse complement strand
CGCGCCGCCCGCCGGACTCTCAGGAGGATAAGAGAAACGACTTTTTCCGGACAGCCTCCGCCGCCGCCCATTGGGGGTGGACCGGAGCAACGCAGCAGCGAGCGACGGGGGTCCAGTGGTAGGACAGCTGGGAACAACATCGCGCGTAGCGCGGGGAGCCGGCTATGGTCTCGCTATGAGGTCCGCGCCGAGGCTTTCGACGCGGCCCCGGGAATGGTCGACCCGCAAGCCGAAGGAGCCTGAACCTCCAAGCGCCGGCGCGAGGCCGGGGCCGGTGGGGGCCCTCCGAAGGCGGGTCTTGGTTGCATATCGGTCAGTGGTTGTGTTGGTGCGACCTGTAAGGAGGGAAAAAGACTCGAATGGTCTCGCCGTCTCGCAGTGAGACATAGGGGGGGGGTCGACCCGCAAGCCGAAGGAGCCTGAACCTCCAAGCGCCGGCGCGGGGGCCGGGGCCGGTGGGGGCCCTCCGAAGGCGGGTCTTAAGTTGCATATCGGTCAGTTTGTGTATGGGTGCGATGTGGAGGGGGACATATTCGAAAGTGCGGAGCTCCGCCGTCAGAGGCCGGGTTTTCGCCCGGGGTATCCGCCCCGGGCGCCTCTCGGGCGGCCTTCCCAACTGCCGTCGACCGCCCGGAGGGGGAAACAGAAAATATTCGAAAGTGCGGAGCTCCGCCGTCAGAGGCCGGGTTTTCGCACGGGGTATCCGCCCCGGGCGCCTCTCGGGCGGCCTTCCCAACTGCCGTCGACCGCCCGGAGGGGGAAACAGAAAATATTCGAAAGTGCGGAGCTCCGCCGTCAGAGGCCGGGTTTTCGCACGGGGTATCCGCCCCGGGCGCCTCTCGGGCGGCCTTCCCAACTGCCGTCGACCGCCCGGAGGGGGAAACAGAAAATATTCGAAAGTGCGGAGCTCCGCCGTCAGAGGCCGGGTTTTCGCACGGGGTATCCGCCCCGGGCGCCTCTCGGGCGGCCTTCCCAACTGCCGTCGACCGCCCGGAGGGGGAAACAGAAAATATTCGAAAGTGCGGAGCTCCGCCGTCAGAGGCCGGGTTTTCGCACGGGGTATCCGCCCCGGGCGCCTCTCGGGCGGCCTTCCCAACTGCCGTCGACCGCCCGGAGGGGGAAACAGAAAATGTTCGAAAGTGCGGAGCTCCGCCGTCAGAGGCCGGGTTTTCGCACGGGGTATCCGCCCCGGGCGCCTCTCGGGCGGCCTTCCCAACTGCCGTCGACCGCCCGGAGGGGGAAACAGAAAATATTCGAAAGTGCGGAGCTCCGCCGTCAGAGGCCGGGTTTTCGCACGGGGTATCCGCCCCGGGCGCCTCTCGGGCGGCCTTCCCAACTGCCGTCGACCGCCCGGAGGGGGAAACAGAAAATATTCGAAAGTGCGGAGCTCCGCCGTCAGAGGCCGGGTTTTCGCACGGGGTATCCGCCCCGGGCGCCTCTCGGGCGGCCTTCCCAACTGCCGTCGACCGCCTGGAGGGGGAAATAGAAAATATTCGATAGTGCGGAGCTCCGCCGTCAGAGGCCGTTCCAGTGCTTTTGGGTGGCTGGAAACACCCTCACGATGGTCTGATTATACTCTTAGGGGCCTCCCCTGTGTCGCCCTGGAGGTCACCCATTCAAAACATGCTCACCTATATACGTTTCGGAAAGTATTTTGGTGAACGCTCACTTTCTAAGCCTTTTAGCCTTCTTGACCCCCTAACTCCCCATATCTGGTTTACCTACTACAGCGCCCCTAACGACCAAAATCGGTACTGCATACCCCTGGTACCCCCGCCATTGAAAATGAATGGGGGAATTTTTTTAATTTCTCAATCCGGCCAGGAGGCCTCTTTTTCGGCCACGCTCGGCCGGCGAGCCGGTCCGCTCTTTACCCCTGGTACCCCCAGCCCTACCCCTGGTACCTCCCCCATTGAAAATGAATGGCGACCCCTGGTACCCCCAGCAACACCCCTGGTACCCTCAGCCTTACCCCTGGTACCCTCAGCTCAACCCCTGGTACCCCCAGCCTAACCCCTGGTACCCTCAGCGGCACCCCTGGTACCCTCAGCAACACCCCTGGTACCCCCAGCCAGCTTCGCCCCTGGTACCCTCAGCCTTACCCCTGGTACCCTCAGCCCAACCCCTGGTACCCTCAGCCCAACCCCTGGTACCCCCAGCCAGCTTCGCCCCTGGTACCCTCAGCCTTACCCCTGGTACCCCCAGCCTTACCCCTGGTACCTCCAGCCTAACCCCTGGTACCTCCAGCCTTACCCCTGGTACCTCCAGCCTTACCCCTGGTACCTCCAGCCTTACCCCTGGTACCTCCAGCCGTACCCCTGGTACCCTCAGCCTTACCCCTGGTACCCTCAGCCTTACCCCTGGTACCCTCAGCCTTACCCCTGGTACCCTCAGCCGCACCCCTGGTACCCTCAGCGGCACCCCTGGTACCCTCAGCCTTACCCCTGGTACCCTCAGCCGCACCCCTGGTACCCTCAGCGGCACCCCTGGTACCCTCAGCGGCACCCCTGGTACCCTCAGCCGTACCCCTGGTACCCTCAGCCGAACCCCTGGTACCCTCAGCGGCACCCCTGGTACCCTCAGCGGCACCCCTGGTACCCTCAGCCGTACCCCTGGTACCCTCATCGGCACCCCTGGTACCCTCAGCGGCACCCCTGGTACCCTCAGCTGCACCCCTGGTACCCTCAGCGGCACCCCTGGTACCCTCAGCGGCACCCCTGGTACCTCCGCCATTGAAAATGAATGGGCGGCCTTCCCACCTGCCGTCAGCCGCCCGGAGGGGGAAATAGAAAATATTCGAAAGTGCGGAGCTCCGCCGTCAGAGGCCGGCTTTTCGCCCGGGGTATCCGCCCCGGGGCGCCTCTCGGGCGACCTTCCCAACTGCCGTCGGCCGCCCGGAGGGGGAAATAGAAAATATTCGAAAGTGCGGAGCTCCGCCGTCAGAGGCCGGCTTTTCGCCCGAGGTATCCGCCCCGGGGCGCCTCTCGGGCGGCCTTCCCAACTGCCGTCGGCCGCCCGGAGGGGGAAATAGAAAATATTCGAAAGTGCGGAGCTCCGCCGTCAGAGGCCGGGTTTTCGCCCGAGGTATCCGCCCCGGGCGCCTCTCGGGCGGCCTTCCCAACTGCCGTCGGCCGCCCGGAGGGGGAAATAGAAAATATTCGAAAGTGCGGAGCTCCGCCGTCAGAGGCCGGCTTTTCGCCCGAGGTATCCGCCCCGGGCGCCTCTCGGGCGGCCTTCCCAACTGCCGTCGGCCGCCCGGAGGGGGAAATAGAAAATATTCGAAAGTGCGGAGCTCCGCCGTCAGAGGCCGGCTTTTCGCACGAGGTATCCGCCCCGGGCGCCTCTCGGGCGGCCTTCCCAACTGCCGTCGGCCGCCCGGAGGGGGAAATAGAAAATATTCGAAAGTGCGGAGCTCCGCCGTCAGAGGCCGGCTTTTCGCCCGAGGTATCCGCCCCGGGCGCCTCTCGGGCGGCCTTCCCAACTGCCGTCGGCCGCCCGGAGGGGGAAATAGAAAATATTCGAAAGTGCGGAGCTCCGCCGTCAGAGGCCGGCTTTTCGCCCGAGGTATCCGCCCCGGGCGCCTCTCGGGCGGCCTTCCCAACTGCCGTCGGCCGCCCGGAGGGGGAGATAGAAAATATTCGAAAGTGCGGAGCTCCGCCGTCAGAGGCCGGCTTTTCGCCCGAGGTATCCGCCCCGGGCGCCTCTCGGGCGGCCTTCCCAACTGCCGTCGACCGCCCGGAGGGGGAAATAGAAAATATTCGAAAGTGCGGAGCTCCGCCGTCAGAGGCCGGCTTTTCGCCCGAGGTATCCGCCCCGGGCGCCTCTCGGGCGGCCTTCCCAACTGCCGTCGACCGCCCGGAGGGGGAGATAGAAAATATTCGAAAGTGCGGAGCTCCGCCGTCAGAGGCCGGCTCCACGCTTCATTCATCCGACCGAGACGCCTCTCCGCCGGCCACACTCGGCTGCGGGGCCGGCCCGCTCTCCGCCATTGAAAATGAATGGGGGGCATTTTCTCATGCTTTCAATCCGCCTAAGAGGCATCTTTCCCGGCCAACTTTGTGCCCCTGGTACCTCCAGCATCGAGAAAGCATGGTGACTCGTCCGACACATGCCCCCCTATATACGTTTCGGAAAGTATTTTGGTGAACGGTCACTTTCTAAGCCTTTCGCCTTCTTGACCCCCTAACTCCGCATATCTGGTTTACCTACTACAGCGCCCCTAACGACCAAAATCGGTACTGCTACCCCTGGTACCCCCGCCATTGAAAATGAATGGGGGAATTTTTTTAATCCCCCAGGCCGGCCAGGAGGCCCCTTTCCCGGCCAAACTCGCACGCTGGGCCGGCCCGCTCTTTACCCCTGGTACCCCCGCCATTGAAAATGAATGGGGGAATTTTTTTCAATCTCCCAGGCCGGCCAGGAGGGCTCTTTCCCGGCCACACTCGCACGCCGGGCCGGCCCGCTCTTTACCCCTGGTACCCCCAGCTCTACCCCTGGTACCCCCGCCATTGAAAATGAATGGGGGAATTTTTTCAATCTCCCAATCCGACCAAGAGGCCTCTTTTCCGGCCAAACTCGCACGCCGGGCCGGCCCGCTCTTTACCCCTGGTACCCCCAGCTCTACCCCTGGTACCCCCGCCATTGAAAATGAATGGGGGAATTTTTTCAATCTCCCAATCCGACCAAGAGGCCTCTTTTCCGGCCAAACTCGCACGCCGGGCCGGCCCGCTCTTTACCCCTGGTACCCCCAGCTCTACCCCTGGTACCCCCGCCATTGAAAATGAATGGGGGAATTTTTTCAATCTCCCAATCCGACCAAGAGGCCTCTTTTCCGGCCAAACTCGCACGCCGGGCCGGCCCGCTCTTTACCCCTGGTACCCCCAGCTCTACCCCTGGTACCCCCGCCATTGAAAATGAATGGGGGAATTTTTTCAATCTCCCAATCCGACCAAGAGGCCTCTTTTCCGGCCAAACTCGCACGCCGGGCCGGCCCGCTCTTTACCCCTGGTACCCCCAGCTCTACCCCTGGTACCCCCGCCATTGAAAATGAATGGGGGAATTTTTTCAATCTCCCAATCCGACCAAGAGGCCTCTTTTCCGGCCAAACTCGCACGCCGGGCCGGCCCGCTCTTTACCCCTGGTACCCCCAGCTCTACCCCTGGTACCCCCGCCATTGAAAATGAATGGGGGAATTTTTTCAATCTCCCAATCCGACCAAGAGGCCTCTTTTCCGGCCAAACTCGCACGCCGGGCCGGCCCGCTCTTTACCCCTGGTACCCCCAGCTCTACCCCTGGTACCCCCGCCATTGAAAATGAATGGGGGAATTTTTTCAATCTCCCAATCCGACCAAGAGGCCTCTTTTCCGGCCAAACTCGCACGCCGGGCCGGCCCGCTCTTTACCCCTGGTACCCCCAGCTCTACCCCTGGTACCCCCGCCATTGAAAATGAATGGGGGAATTTTTTCAATCTCCCACGCCGGCCAAGAGGCCTTTTTCCCGGGCACGCACGCTCGCCGGGCCGGCCCGCTATTATTAAACTCTCACCCCTGCAAGGAGGCCTTTTTCCCGGGCACGCACGCTCGCGGGGCCGGCCCGCTATTATTAAACTCTCACGCCGGCCAAGAGGCCTTTTTCCCGGGCACGCACGCTCGCCGGGCCGGCCCGCTATTATTAAACTCTCACGCCTGCAAGGAGGCCTTTTTCCCGGGCACGCACGCTCGCCGGGCCGGCCCGCTATTATTGAACTCTCACGCCTGCAAGGAGGCCTTTTTCCCGGGCACGCACGCTCGCGGAGCCGGCCCGCTATTATTAAACTCTCACGCCTGCAAGGAGGCCTTTTTCCCGGGCACGCACGCTCGCCGGGCCGGCCCGCTATTATTAAACTCTCACGCCTGCAAGGAGGCCTTTTTCCCGGGCACGCACGCTCGCCGGGCCGGCCCGCTATTATTAAACTCTCACGCCTGCAAGGAGGCCTTTTTCCCGGGCACGCACGCTCGCCGGGCCGGCCCGCTATTATTAAACTCTCACGCCTGCAAGGAGGCCTTTTTCCCGGGCACGCACGCTCGCCGGGCCGGCCCGCTATTATTAAACTCTCACGCCGGCCAAGAGGCCCTTTTCCCGGGCACGCACGCTCGATGAGCCGGCCCGCTATTATTAAACTCTCACGCCGGCCAAGAGGCCCTTTTCCCGGGCACGCACGCTCGATGAGCCGGCCCGCTATTATTAAACTCTCACGCCGGCCAAGAGGCCTTTTTCCCGGCCACGCACGCTCGCGGAGCCGGCCCGCTATTATTAAACTCTCACGCCTGCAAGGAGGCCTTTTTCCCGGGCACGCACGCTCGCCGGGCCGGCCCGCTATTATTAAACTCTCACGCCTGCAAGGAGGCCTTTTTCCCGGGCACGCACGCTCGCCGGGCCGGCCCGCTATTATTAAACTCTCACGCCTGCAAGGAGGCCTTTTTCCCGGGCACGCACGCTCGCCGGGCCGGCCCGCTATTATTAAACTCTCACGCCGGCCAGGAGGCATTTTTCCCGGGCACGCACGCTCGCCGTGCAGGCCCGCCATTTGCCTACCACACCGCCGTCTGGCGGACACCAAGCGGTACCGCCGACCCCTCCCGTTGAAAATGAATGGGGGATTTTTTTTCAATCCCCCAAGCCGGCCAAGAGGCCTTTTTCCCGGGCACGCACGCTCGATGAGCCGGCCCGCTATTATTAAACTCTTACGCCTGCAAGGAGGCCTTTTTCCCGGGCACGCACGCTCGCCGAGCCGGCCCGCTATTATTAAACTCTCACGCCGGCCAAGAGGCCCTTTTCCCGGGCACGCACGCTCGCCGAGCCGGCCCGCTATTATTAAACTCTCAGGCCCGCTATTATTAAACTCTCACGCCGGCCAAGAGGCCCTTTTCCCGGGCACGCACGCTCGATGAGCCGGCCCGCTATTATTAAACTCTCACGCCTGCAAGGAGGCCTTTTTCCCGGGCACGCACGCTCGCCGAGCCGGCCCGCTATTATTAAACTCTCACGCCGGCCAAGAGGCCTTTTTCCCGGGCACGCACGCTCGCCGAGCCGGCCCGCTATTATTAAACTCTCACGCCGGCCAGGAGGCATTTTTCCCGGGCACGCACGCTCGCCGTGCAGGCCCGCCATTTGCCTACCACACCGCCGTCTGGCGGACACCAAGCGGTACCGCCGACCCCTCCCGTTGAAAATGAATGGGGGATTTTTTTTTCAATCCCCCAAGCCGGCCAAGAGGCCTTTTTCCCGGGCACGCACGCTCGATGAGCCGGCCCGCTATTATTAAACTCTCACGCCGGCCAAGAGGCCCTTTTCCCGGGCACGCACGCTCGATGAGCCGGCCCGCTATTATTAAACTCTCACGCCTGCAAGGAGGCCTTTTTCCCGGGCACGCACGCTCGCCGAGCCGGCCCGCTATTATTAAACTCTCACGCCGGCCAAGAGGCCTTTTTCCCGGGCACGCACGCTCGCCGAGCCGGCCCGCTATTATTAAACTCTCACGCCGGCCAGGAGGCATTTTTCCCGGGCACGCACGCTCGCCGTGCAGGCCCGCCATTTGCCTACCACACCGCCGTCTGGCGGACACCAAGCGGTACCGCCGACCCCTCCCGTTGAAAATGAATGGGGGATTTTTTTTTCAATCCCCCAAGCCGGCCAAGAGGCCTTTTTCCCGGGCACGCACGCTCGATGAGCCGGCCCGCTATTATTAAACTCTCACGCCGGCCAAGAGGCCCTTTTCCCGGGCACGCACGCTCGATGAGCCGGCCCGCTATTATTAAACGCTCACGCCTGCAAGGAGGCCTTTTTCCCGGGCACGCACGCTCGCCGGGCCGGCCCGCTATTATTAAACTCTCACGCCGGCCAAGAGGCCCTTTTCCCGGGCACGCACGCTCGATGAGCCGGCCCGCTATTATTAAACTCTCACGCCGGCCAAGAGGCCTTTTTCCCGGCCACGCACGCTCGCGGAGCCGGCCCGCTATTATTAAACTCTCATGCCTGCAAGGAGGCCTTTTTCCCGGGCACGCACGCTCGCCGAGCCGGCCCGCTATTATTAAACTCTCACGCCGGCCAAGAGGCCTTTTTCCCGGGCACGCACGCTCGCCGAGCCGGCCCGCTATTATTAAACTCTCACGCCGGCCAGGAGGCATTTTTCCCGGGCACGCACGCTCGCCGTGCAGGCCCGCCATTTGCCTACCACACCGCCGTCTGGCGGACACCAAGCGGTACCGCCGACCCCTCCCGTTGAAAATGAATGGGGGATTTTTTTTCAATCCCCCAAGCCGGCCAAGAGGCCTTTTTCCCGGGCACGCACGCTCGATGAGCCGGCCCGCTATTATTAAACTCTTACGCCTGCAAGGAGGCCCTTTTCCCGGGCACGCACGCTCGCAGAGCCGGCCCGCTATTATTAAACTCTCACGCCTGCAAGGAGGCCTTTTTCCCGGGCACGCACGCTCGCCGGGCCGGCCCGCTATTATTAAACTCTCACGCCGGCCAAGAGGCCCTTTTCCCGGGCACGCACGCTCGCAGAGCCGGTCCGCTATTATTAAACTCTCACGCCTGCAAGGAGGCCCTTTTCCCGGGCACGCACGCTCGATGAGCCGGCCCGCTATTATTAAACTCTCACGCCTGCAAGGAGGCCTTTTTCCCGGGCACGCACGCTCGCCGGGCCGGCCCGCTATTATTAAACTCTCACGCCGGCCAAGAGGCCTTTTTCCCGGGCACGCACGCTCGCCGAGCCGGCCCGCTATTATTAAACTCTCACGCCTGCAAGGAGGCCTTTTTCCCGGGCACGCACGCTCGCCGGGCCGGCCCGCTATTATTAAACTCTCACGCCTGCAAGGAGGCCTTTTTCCCGGGCACGCACGCTCGCCGGGCCGGCCCGCTATTATTAAACTCTCACGCCTGCAAGGAGGCCTTTTTCCCGGGCACGCACGCTCGCCGAGCCGGCCCGCTATTATTAAACTCTCAGGCCCGCTATTATTAAACTCTCACGCCGGCCAAGAGGCCCTTTTCCCGGGCACGCACGCTCGCCGAGCCGGCCCGCTATTATTAAACTCTCACGCCTGCAAGGAGGCCTTTTTCCCGGGCACGCACGCTCGCCGGGCCGGCCCGCTATTATTAAACTCTCACGCCTGCAAGGAGGCCTTTTTCCCGGGCACGCACGCTCGCCGGGCCGGCCCGCTATTATTAAACGCTCACGCCTGCAAGGAGGCCTTTTTCCCGGGCACGCACGCTCGCCGGGCCGGCCCGCTATTATTAAACTCTCACCCCTGCAAGGAGGCCTTTTTCCCGGGCACGCACGCTCGCCGGGCCGGCCCGCTATTATTAAACTCTCACGCCGGCCAAGAGGCCTTTTTCCCGGGCACGCACGCTCGCCGAGCCGGCCCGCTATTATTAAACTCTCACGCCTGCAAGGAGGCCTTTTTCCCGGGCACGCACGCTCGCCGGGCCGGCCCGCTATTATTAAACTCTCACGCCTGCAAGGAGGCCTTTTTCCCGGGCACGCACGCTCGCCGGGCCGGCCCGCTATTATTAAACTCTCACGCCGGCCAAGAGGCCCTTTTCCCGGGCACGCACGCTCGATGAGCCGGCCCGCTATTATTAAACTCTCACGCCGGCCAAGAGGCCTTTTTCCCGGGCACGCACGCTCGCCGAGCCGGCCCGCTATTATTAAACTCTCACGCCTGCAAGGAGGCCTTTTTCCCGGGCACGCACGCTCGCCGGGCCGGCCCGCTATTATTAAACTCTCACGCCTGCAAGGAGGCCTTTTTCCCGGGCACGCACGCTCGCCGGGCCGGCCCGCTATTATTAAACGCTCACGCCTGCAAGGAGGCCTTTTTCCCGGGCACGCACGCTCGCCGGGCCGGCCCGCTATTATTAAACTCTCACGCCGGCCAAGAGGCCCTTTTCCCGGGCACGCACGCTCGATGAGCCGGCCCGCTATTATTAAACTCTCACGCCGGCCAAGAGGCCTTTTTCCCGG
>NW_028233894.1:202500-212500 GCF_054856545.1 Hippocampus guttulatus | reverse complement strand
GCGCCGGCGCGGGGGCCGGGGCCGGTGGGGGCCCTCCGAAGGCGGGTCTTAAGTTGCATATCGGTCAGTTTGTGTATGGGTGCGATGTGGAGGGGGACATATTCGAAAGTGCGGAGCTCCGCCGTCAGAGGCCGGGTTTTCGCCCGGGGTATCCGCCCCGGGCGCCTCTCGGGCGGCCTTCCCAACTGCCGTCGACCGCCCGGAGGGGGAAACAGAAAATATTCGAAAGTGCGGAGCTCCGCCGTCAGAGGCCGGGTTTTCGCACGGGGTATCCGCCCCGGGCGCCTCTCGGGCGGCCTTCCCAACTGCCGTCGACCGCCCGGAGGGGGAAACAGAAAATATTCGAAAGTGCGGAGCTCCGCCGTCAGAGGCCGGGTTTTCGCACGGGGTATCCGCCCCGGGCGCCTCTCGGGCGGCCTTCCCAACTGCCGTCGACCGCCCGGAGGGGGAAACAGAAAATATTCGAAAGTGCGGAGCTCCGCCGTCAGAGGCCGGGTTTTCGCACGGGGTATCCGCCCCGGGCGCCTCTCGGGCGGCCTTCCCAACTGCCGTCGACCGCCCGGAGGGGGAAACAGAAAATATTCGAAAGTGCGGAGCTCCGCCGTCAGAGGCCGGGTTTTCGCACGGGGTATCCGCCCCGGGCGCCTCTCGGGCGGCCTTCCCAACTGCCGTCGACCGCCCGGAGGGGGAAACAGAAAATGTTCGAAAGTGCGGAGCTCCGCCGTCAGAGGCCGGGTTTTCGCACGGGGTATCCGCCCCGGGCGCCTCTCGGGCGGCCTTCCCAACTGCCGTCGACCGCCCGGAGGGGGAAACAGAAAATATTCGAAAGTGCGGAGCTCCGCCGTCAGAGGCCGGGTTTTCGCACGGGGTATCCGCCCCGGGCGCCTCTCGGGCGGCCTTCCCAACTGCCGTCGACCGCCCGGAGGGGGAAACAGAAAATATTCGAAAGTGCGGAGCTCCGCCGTCAGAGGCCGGGTTTTCGCACGGGGTATCCGCCCCGGGCGCCTCTCGGGCGGCCTTCCCAACTGCCGTCGACCGCCTGGAGGGGGAAATAGAAAATATTCGATAGTGCGGAGCTCCGCCGTCAGAGGCCGTTCCAGTGCTTTTGGGTGGCTGGAAACACCCTCACGATGGTCTGATTATACTCTTAGGGGCCTCCCCTGTGTCGCCCTGGAGGTCACCCATTCAAAACATGCTCACCTATATACGTTTCGGAAAGTATTTTGGTGAACGCTCACTTTCTAAGCCTTTTAGCCTTCTTGACCCCCTAACTCCCCATATCTGGTTTACCTACTACAGCGCCCCTAACGACCAAAATCGGTACTGCATACCCCTGGTACCCCCGCCATTGAAAATGAATGGGGGAATTTTTTTAATTTCTCAATCCGGCCAGGAGGCCTCTTTTTCGGCCACGCTCGGCCGGCGAGCCGGTCCGCTCTTTACCCCTGGTACCCCCAGCCCTACCCCTGGTACCTCCCCCATTGAAAATGAATGGCGACCCCTGGTACCCCCAGCAACACCCCTGGTACCCTCAGCCTTACCCCTGGTACCCTCAGCTCAACCCCTGGTACCCCCAGCCTAACCCCTGGTACCCTCAGCGGCACCCCTGGTACCCTCAGCAACACCCCTGGTACCCCCAGCCAGCTTCGCCCCTGGTACCCTCAGCCTTACCCCTGGTACCCTCAGCCCAACCCCTGGTACCCTCAGCCCAACCCCTGGTACCCCCAGCCAGCTTCGCCCCTGGTACCCTCAGCCTTACCCCTGGTACCCCCAGCCTTACCCCTGGTACCTCCAGCCTAACCCCTGGTACCTCCAGCCTTACCCCTGGTACCTCCAGCCTTACCCCTGGTACCTCCAGCCTTACCCCTGGTACCTCCAGCCGTACCCCTGGTACCCTCAGCCTTACCCCTGGTACCCTCAGCCTTACCCCTGGTACCCTCAGCCTTACCCCTGGTACCCTCAGCCGCACCCCTGGTACCCTCAGCGGCACCCCTGGTACCCTCAGCCTTACCCCTGGTACCCTCAGCCGCACCCCTGGTACCCTCAGCGGCACCCCTGGTACCCTCAGCGGCACCCCTGGTACCCTCAGCCGTACCCCTGGTACCCTCAGCCGAACCCCTGGTACCCTCAGCGGCACCCCTGGTACCCTCAGCGGCACCCCTGGTACCCTCAGCCGTACCCCTGGTACCCTCATCGGCACCCCTGGTACCCTCAGCGGCACCCCTGGTACCCTCAGCTGCACCCCTGGTACCCTCAGCGGCACCCCTGGTACCCTCAGCGGCACCCCTGGTACCTCCGCCATTGAAAATGAATGGGCGGCCTTCCCACCTGCCGTCAGCCGCCCGGAGGGGGAAATAGAAAATATTCGAAAGTGCGGAGCTCCGCCGTCAGAGGCCGGCTTTTCGCCCGGGGTATCCGCCCCGGGGCGCCTCTCGGGCGACCTTCCCAACTGCCGTCGGCCGCCCGGAGGGGGAAATAGAAAATATTCGAAAGTGCGGAGCTCCGCCGTCAGAGGCCGGCTTTTCGCCCGAGGTATCCGCCCCGGGGCGCCTCTCGGGCGGCCTTCCCAACTGCCGTCGGCCGCCCGGAGGGGGAAATAGAAAATATTCGAAAGTGCGGAGCTCCGCCGTCAGAGGCCGGGTTTTCGCCCGAGGTATCCGCCCCGGGCGCCTCTCGGGCGGCCTTCCCAACTGCCGTCGGCCGCCCGGAGGGGGAAATAGAAAATATTCGAAAGTGCGGAGCTCCGCCGTCAGAGGCCGGCTTTTCGCCCGAGGTATCCGCCCCGGGCGCCTCTCGGGCGGCCTTCCCAACTGCCGTCGGCCGCCCGGAGGGGGAAATAGAAAATATTCGAAAGTGCGGAGCTCCGCCGTCAGAGGCCGGCTTTTCGCACGAGGTATCCGCCCCGGGCGCCTCTCGGGCGGCCTTCCCAACTGCCGTCGGCCGCCCGGAGGGGGAAATAGAAAATATTCGAAAGTGCGGAGCTCCGCCGTCAGAGGCCGGCTTTTCGCCCGAGGTATCCGCCCCGGGCGCCTCTCGGGCGGCCTTCCCAACTGCCGTCGGCCGCCCGGAGGGGGAAATAGAAAATATTCGAAAGTGCGGAGCTCCGCCGTCAGAGGCCGGCTTTTCGCCCGAGGTATCCGCCCCGGGCGCCTCTCGGGCGGCCTTCCCAACTGCCGTCGGCCGCCCGGAGGGGGAGATAGAAAATATTCGAAAGTGCGGAGCTCCGCCGTCAGAGGCCGGCTTTTCGCCCGAGGTATCCGCCCCGGGCGCCTCTCGGGCGGCCTTCCCAACTGCCGTCGACCGCCCGGAGGGGGAAATAGAAA
Organism: Hippocampus guttulatus; assembly: GCF_054856545.1. NCBI lineage: Eukaryota > Metazoa > Chordata > Actinopteri > Syngnathiformes > Syngnathidae > Hippocampus > Hippocampus guttulatus. The sequence continues at coordinate 209,177 of NW_028233894.1, read as the reverse complement.
ATATTCGAAAGTGCGGAGCTCCGCCGTCAGAGGCCGGCTTTTCGCCCGAGGTATCCGCCCCGGGCGCCTCTCGGGCGGCCTTCCCAACTGCCGTCGACCGCCCGGAGGGGGAGATAGAAAATATTCGAAAGTGCGGAGCTCCGCCGTCAGAGGCCGGCTCCACGCTTCATTCATCCGACCGAGACGCCTCTCCGCCGGCCACACTCGGCTGCGGGGCCGGCCCGCTCTCCGCCATTGAAAATGAATGGGGGGCATTTTCTCATGCTTTCAATCCGCCTAAGAGGCATCTTTCCCGGCCAACTTTGTGCCCCTGGTACCTCCAGCATCGAGAAAGCATGGTGACTCGTCCGACACATGCCCCCCTATATACGTTTCGGAAAGTATTTTGGTGAACGGTCACTTTCTAAGCCTTTCGCCTTCTTGACCCCCTAACTCCGCATATCTGGTTTACCTACTACAGCGCCCCTAACGACCAAAATCGGTACTGCTACCCCTGGTACCCCCGCCATTGAAAATGAATGGGGGAATTTTTTTAATCCCCCAGGCCGGCCAGGAGGCCCCTTTCCCGGCCAAACTCGCACGCTGGGCCGGCCCGCTCTTTACCCCTGGTACCCCCGCCATTGAAAATGAATGGGGGAATTTTTTTCAATCTCCCAGGCCGGCCAGGAGGGCTCTTTCCCGGCCACACTCGCACGCCGGGCCGGCCCGCTCTTTACCCCTGGTACCCCCAGCTCTACCCCTGGTACCCCCGCCATTGAAAATGAATGGGGGAATTTTTTCAATCTCCCAATCCGACCAAGAGGCCTCTTTTCCGGCCAAACTCGCACGCCGGGCCGGCCCGCTCTTTACCCCTGGTACCCCCAGCTCTACCCCTGGTACCCCCGCCATTGAAAATGAATGGGGGAATTTTTTCAATCTCCCAATCCGACCAAGAGGCCTCTTTTCCGGCCAAACTCGCACGCCGGGCCGGCCCGCTCTTTACCCCTGGTACCCCCAGCTCTACCCCTGGTACCCCCGCCATTGAAAATGAATGGGGGAATTTTTTCAATCTCCCAATCCGACCAAGAGGCCTCTTTTCCGGCCAAACTCGCACGCCGGGCCGGCCCGCTCTTTACCCCTGGTACCCCCAGCTCTACCCCTGGTACCCCCGCCATTGAAAATGAATGGGGGAATTTTTTCAATCTCCCAATCCGACCAAGAGGCCTCTTTTCCGGCCAAACTCGCACGCCGGGCCGGCCCGCTCTTTACCCCTGGTACCCCCAGCTCTACCCCTGGTACCCCCGCCATTGAAAATGAATGGGGGAATTTTTTCAATCTCCCAATCCGACCAAGAGGCCTCTTTTCCGGCCAAACTCGCACGCCGGGCCGGCCCGCTCTTTACCCCTGGTACCCCCAGCTCTACCCCTGGTACCCCCGCCATTGAAAATGAATGGGGGAATTTTTTCAATCTCCCAATCCGACCAAGAGGCCTCTTTTCCGGCCAAACTCGCACGCCGGGCCGGCCCGCTCTTTACCCCTGGTACCCCCAGCTCTACCCCTGGTACCCCCGCCATTGAAAATGAATGGGGGAATTTTTTCAATCTCCCAATCCGACCAAGAGGCCTCTTTTCCGGCCAAACTCGCACGCCGGGCCGGCCCGCTCTTTACCCCTGGTACCCCCAGCTCTACCCCTGGTACCCCCGCCATTGAAAATGAATGGGGGAATTTTTTCAATCTCCCACGCCGGCCAAGAGGCCTTTTTCCCGGGCACGCACGCTCGCCGGGCCGGCCCGCTATTATTAAACTCTCACCCCTGCAAGGAGGCCTTTTTCCCGGGCACGCACGCTCGCGGGGCCGGCCCGCTATTATTAAACTCTCACGCCGGCCAAGAGGCCTTTTTCCCGGGCACGCACGCTCGCCGGGCCGGCCCGCTATTATTAAACTCTCACGCCTGCAAGGAGGCCTTTTTCCCGGGCACGCACGCTCGCCGGGCCGGCCCGCTATTATTGAACTCTCACGCCTGCAAGGAGGCCTTTTTCCCGGGCACGCACGCTCGCCGGAGCCGGCCCGCTATTATTAAACTCTCACGCCTGCAAGGAGGCCTTTTTCCCGGGCACGCACGCTCGCCGGGCCGGCCCGCTATTATTAAACTCTCACGCCTGCAAGGAGGCCTTTTTCCCGGGCACGCACGCTCGCCGGGCCGGCCCGCTATTATTAAACTCTCACGCCTGCAAGGAGGCCTTTTTCCCGGGCACGACGCTCGCCGGGCCGGCCCGCTATTATTAAACTCTCACGCCTGCAAGGAGGCCTTTTTCCCGGGCACGCACGCTCGCCGGGCCGGCCCGCTATTATTAAACTCTCACGCCGGCCAAGAGGCCCTTTTCCCGGGCACGCACGCTCGATGAGCCGGCCCGCTATTATTAAACTCTCACGCCGGCCAAGAGGCCCTTTTCCCGGGCACGCACGCTCGATGAGCCGGCCCGCTATTATTAAACTCTCACGCCGGCCAAGAGGCCTTTTTCCCGGCCACGCACGCTCGCGGAGCCGGCCCGCTATTATTAAACTCTCACGCCTGCAAGGAGGCCTTTTTCCCGGGCACGCACGCTCGCCGGGCCGGCCCGCTATTATTAAACTCTCACGCCTGCAAGGAGGCCTTTTTCCCGGGCACGCACGCTCGCCGGGCCGGCCCGCTATTATTAAACTCTCACGCCTGCAAGGAGGCCTTTTTCCCGGGCACGCACGCTCGCCGGGCCGGCCCGCTATTATTAAACTCTCACGCCGGCCAGGAGGCATTTTTCCCGGGCACGCACGCTCGCCGTGCAGGCCCGCCATTTGCCTACCACACCGCCGTCTGGCGGACACCAAGCGGTACCGCCGACCCCTCCCGTTGAAAATGAATGGGGGATTTTTTTTCAATCCCCCAAGCCGGCCAAGAGGCCTTTTTCCCGGGCACGCACGCTCGATGAGCCGGCCCGCTATTATTAAACTCTTACGCCTGCAAGGAGGCCTTTTTCCCGGGCACGCACGCTCGCCGAGCCGGCCCGCTATTATTAAACTCTCACGCCGGCCAAGAGGCCCTTTTCCCGGGCACGCACGCTCGCCGAGCCGGCCCGCTATTATTAAACTCTCAGGCCCGCTATTATTAAACTCTCACGCCGGCCAAGAGGCCCTTTTCCCGGGCACGCACGCTCGATGAGCCGGCCCGCTATTATTAAACTCTCACGCCTGCAAGGAGGCCTTTTTCCCGGGCACGCACGCTCGCCGAGCCGGCCCGCTATTATTAAACTCTCACGCCGGCCAAGAGGCCTTTTTCCCGGGCACGCACGCTCGCCGAGCCGGCCCGCTATTATTAAACTCTCACGCCGGCCAGGAGGCATTTTTCCCGGGCACGCACGCTCGCCGTGCAGGCCCGCCATTTGCCTACCACACCGCCGTCTGGCGGACACCAAGCGGTACCGCCGACCCCTCCCGTTGAAAATGAATGGGGGATTTTTTTTTCAATCCCCCAAGCCGGCCAAGAGGCCTTTTTCCCGGGCACGCACGCTCGATGAGCCGGCCCGCTATTATTAAACTCTCACGCCGGCCAAGAGGCCCTTTTCCCGGGCACGCACGCTCGATGAGCCGGCCCGCTATTATTAAACTCTCACGCCTGCAAGGAGGCCTTTTTCCCGGGCACGCACGCTCGCCGAGCCGGCCCGCTATTATTAAACTCTCACGCCGGCCAAGAGGCCTTTTTCCCGGGCACGCACGCTCGCCGAGCCGGCCCGCTATTATTAAACTCTCACGCCGGCCAGGAGGCATTTTTCCCGGGCACGCACGCTCGCCGTGCAGGCCCGCCATTTGCCTACCACACCGCCGTCTGGCGGACACCAAGCGGTACCGCCGACCCCTCCCGTTGAAAATGAATGGGGGATTTTTTTTTCAATCCCCCAAGCCGGCCAAGAGGCCTTTTTCCCGGGCACGCACGCTCGATGAGCCGGCCCGCTATTATTAAACTCTCACGCCGGCCAAGAGGCCCTTTTCCCGGGCACGCACGCTCGATGAGCCGGCCCGCTATTATTAAACGCTCACGCCTGCAAGGAGGCCTTTTTCCCGGGCACGCACGCTCGCCGGGCCGGCCCGCTATTATTAAACTCTCACGCCGGCCAAGAGGCCCTTTTCCCGGGCACGCACGCTCGATGAGCCGGCCCGCTATTATTAAACTCTCACGCCGGCCAAGAGGCCTTTTTCCCGGCCACGCACGCTCGCGGAGCCGGCCCGCTATTATTAAACTCTCATGCCTGCAAGGAGGCCTTTTTCCCGGGCACGCACGCTCGCCGAGCCGGCCCGCTATTATTAAACTCTCACGCCGGCCAAGAGGCCTTTTTCCCGGGCACGCACGCTCGCCGAGCCGGCCCGCTATTATTAAACTCTCACGCCGGCCAGGAGGCATTTTTCCCGGGCACGCACGCTCGCCGTGCAGGCCCGCCATTTGCCTACCACACCGCCGTCTGGCGGACACCAAGCGGTACCGCCGACCCCTCCCGTTGAAAATGAATGGGGGATTTTTTTTCAATCCCCCAAGCCGGCCAAGAGGCCTTTTTCCCGGGCACGCACGCTCGATGAGCCGGCCCGCTATTATTAAACTCTTACGCCTGCAAGGAGGCCCTTTTCCCGGGCACGCACGCTCGCAGAGCCGGCCCGCTATTATTAAACTCTCACGCCTGCAAGGAGGCCTTTTTCCCGGGCACGCACGCTCGCCGGGCCGGCCCGCTATTATTAAACTCTCACGCCGGCCAAGAGGCCCTTTTCCCGGGCACGCACGCTCGCAGAGCCGGTCCGCTATTATTAAACTCTCACGCCTGCAAGGAGGCCCTTTTCCCGGGCACGCACGCTCGATGAGCCGGCCCGCTATTATTAAACTCTCACGCCTGCAAGGAGGCCTTTTTCCCGGGCACGCACGCTCGCCGGGCCGGCCCGCTATTATTAAACTCTCACGCCGGCCAAGAGGCCTTTTTCCCGGGCACGCACGCTCGCCGAGCCGGCCCGCTATTATTAAACTCTCACGCCTGCAAGGAGGCCTTTTTCCCGGGCACGCACGCTCGCCGGGCCGGCCCGCTATTATTAAACTCTCACGCCTGCAAGGAGGCCTTTTTCCCGGGCACGCACGCTCGCCGGGCCGGCCCGCTATTATTAAACTCTCACGCCTGCAAGGAGGCCTTTTTCCCGGGCACGCACGCTCGCCGAGCCGGCCCGCTATTATTAAACTCTCAGGCCCGCTATTATTAAACTCTCACGCCGGCCAAGAGGCCCTTTTCCCGGGCACGCACGCTCGCCGAGCCGGCCCGCTATTATTAAACTCTCACGCCTGCAAGGAGGCCTTTTTCCCGGGCACGCACGCTCGCCGGGCCGGCCCGCTATTATTAAACTCTCACGCCTGCAAGGAGGCCTTTTTCCCGGGCACGCACGCTCGCCGGGCCGGCCCGCTATTATTAAACGCTCACGCCTGCAAGGAGGCCTTTTTCCCGGGCACGCACGCTCGCCGGGCCGGCCCGCTATTATTAAACTCTCACCCCTGCAAGGAGGCCTTTTTCCCGGGCACGCACGCTCGCCGGGCCGGCCCGCTATTATTAAACTCTCACGCCGGCCAAGAGGCCTTTTTCCCGGGCACGCACGCTCGCCGAGCCGGCCCGCTATTATTAAACTCTCACGCCTGCAAGGAGGCCTTTTTCCCGGGCACGCACGCTCGCCGGGCCGGCCCGCTATTATTAAACTCTCACGCCTGCAAGGAGGCCTTTTTCCCGGGCACGCACGCTCGCCGGGCCGGCCCGCTATTATTAAACTCTCACGCCGGCCAAGAGGCCCTTTTCCCGGGCACGCACGCTCGATGAGCCGGCCCGCTATTATTAAACTCTCACGCCGGCCAAGAGGCCTTTTTCCCGGGCACGCACGCTCGCCGAGCCGGCCCGCTATTATTAAACTCTCACGCCTGCAAGGAGGCCTTTTTCCCGGGCACGCACGCTCGCCGGGCCGGCCCGCTATTATTAAACTCTCACGCCTGCAAGGAGGCCTTTTTCCCGGGCACGCACGCTCGCCGGGCCGGCCCGCTATTATTAAACGCTCACGCCTGCAAGGAGGCCTTTTTCCCGGGCACGCACGCTCGCCGGGCCGGCCCGCTATTATTAAACTCTCACGCCGGCCAAGAGGCCCTTTTCCCGGGCACGCACGCTCGATGAGCCGGCCCGCTATTATTAAACTCTCACGCCGGCCAAGAGGCCTTTTTCCCGGGCACGCACGCTCGCCGAGCCGGCCCGCCTTTTGCCTACCACACCGCCGTCTGGCGGACACCGACCCCTGGTACATCTGCCATTGAAAATGAATGGGGGAATTTTTTCAAACTCCCAATCCGAGCAAGAGGCCCCTTTTCCGGCCACACTCGCCCGCCGGGCCGGCCCGCTCTTTACCCCTGGTACCCCCAGCAACACCCCTGGTACCCCCAGCCTTGCCCCTGGTACCTCCCCCATTGAAAATGAATGGTGACCCCTGGTACCCCCAGCAACACCCCTGGTACCCTCAACCTTACCCCTGGTACCCCCAGCAACACCCCTGGTACCCCCAGCGGCACCCCTGGTACCCTCAGCCTTACCCCTGGTACCCCCAGCCAGCTTCGCCCCTGGTACCCCCAGCCTTGCCCCTGGTACCTCCGCCATTGGAAATGA
>NW_028233894.1:180000-190000 GCF_054856545.1 Hippocampus guttulatus | reverse complement strand
GGGGTATCCGCCCCGGGCGCCTCTCGGGCGGCCTTCCCAACTGCCGTCGACCGCCCGGAGGGGGAAACAGAAAATATTCGAAAGTGCGGAGCTCCGCCGTCAGAGGCCGGGTTTTCGCACGGGGTATCCGCCCCGGGCGCCTCTCGGGCGGCCTTCCCAACTGCCGTCGACCGCCCGGAGGGGGAAACAGAAAATGTTCGAAAGTGCGGAGCTCCGCCGTCAGAGGCCGGGTTTTCGCACGGGGTATCCGCCCCGGGCGCCTCTCGGGCGGCCTTCCCAACTGCCGTCGACCGCCCGGAGGGGGAAACAGAAAATGTTCGAAAGTGCGGAGCTCCGCCGTCAGAGGCCGGGTTTTCGCACGGGGTATCCGCCCCGGGCGCCTCTCGGGCGGCCTTCCCAACTGCCGTCGACCGCCCGGAGGGGGAAACAGAAAATATTCGAAAGTGCGGAGCTCCGCCGTCAGAGGCCGGGTTTTCGCACGGGGTATCCGCCCCGGGCGCCTCTCGGGCGGCCTTCCCAACTGCCGTCGACCGCCCGGAGGGGGAAACAGAAAATATTCGAAAGTGCGGAGCTCCGCCGTCAGAGGCCGGGTTTTCGCACGGGGTATCCGCCCCGGGCGCCTCTCGGGCGGCCTTCCCAACTGCCGTCGACCGCCTGGAGGGGGAAATAGAAAATATTCGATAGTGCGGAGCTCCGCCGTCAGAGGCCGTTCCAGTGCTTTTGGGTGGCTGGAAACACCCTCACGATGGTCTGATTATACTCTTAGGGGCCTCCCCTGTGTCGCCCTGGAGGTCACCCATTCAAAACATGCTCACCTATATACGTTTCGGAAAGTATTTTGGTGAACGCTCACTTTCTAAGCCTTTTAGCCTTCTTGACCCCCTAACTCCCCATATCTGGTTTACCTACTACAGCGCCCCTAACGACCAAAATCGGTACTGCATACCCCTGGTACCCCCGCCATTGAAAATGAATGGGGGAATTTTTTTAATTTCTCAATCCGGCCAGGAGGCCTCTTTTTCGGCCACGCTCGGCCGGCGAGCCGGTCCGCTCTTTACCCCTGGTACCCCCAGCCCTACCCCTGGTACCTCCCCCATTGAAAATGAATGGCGACCCCTGGTACCCCCAGCAACACCCCTGGTACCCTCAGCCTTACCCCTGGTACCCTCAGCTCAACCCCTGGTACCCCCAGCCTAACCCCTGGTACCCTCAGCGGCACCCCTGGTACCCTCAGCAACACCCCTGGTACCCCCAGCCAGCTTCGCCCCTGGTACCCTCAGCCTTACCCCTGGTACCCTCAGCCCAACCCCTGGTACCCTCAGCCCAACCCCTGGTACCCCCAGCCAGCTTCGCCCCTGGTACCCTCAGCCTTACCCCTGGTACCCCCAGCCTTACCCCTGGTACCTCCAGCCTAACCCCTGGTACCTCCAGCCTTACCCCTGGTACCTCCAGCCTTACCCCTGGTACCTCCAGCCTTACCCCTGGTACCTCCAGCCGTACCCCTGGTACCCTCAGCCTTACCCCTGGTACCCTCAGCCTTACCCCTGGTACCCTCAGCCTTACCCCTGGTACCCTCAGCCGCACCCCTGGTACCCTCAGCGGCACCCCTGGTACCCTCAGCCTTACCCCTGGTACCCTCAGCCGCACCCCTGGTACCCTCAGCGGCACCCCTGGTACCCTCAGCGGCACCCCTGGTACCCTCAGCCGTACCCCTGGTACCCTCAGCCGAACCCCTGGTACCCTCAGCGGCACCCCTGGTACCCTCAGCGGCACCCCTGGTACCCTCAGCGGCACCCCTGGTACCCTCAGCCGTACCCCTGGTACCCTCAGCGGCACCCCTGGTACCCTCAGCGTCACCCCTGGTACCCTCAGCTGCACCCCTGGTACCCTCGGCGGCACCCCTGGTACCCTCAGCGGCACCCCTGGTACCTCCGCCATTGAAAATGAATGGGCGGCCTTCCCACCTGCCGTCAGCCGCCCGGAGGGGGAAATAGAAAATATTCGAAAGTGCGGAGCTCCGCCGTCAGAGGCCGGCTTTTCGCCCGGGGTATCCGCCCCGGGGCGCCTCTCGGGCGACCTTCCCAACTGCCGTCGGCCGCCCGGAGGGGGAAATAGAAAATATTCGAAAGTGCGGAGCTCCGCCGTCAGAGGCCGGCTTTTCGCCCGAGGTATCCGCCCCGGGGCGCCTCTCGGGCGGCCTTCCCAACTGCCGTCGGCCGCCCGGAGGGGGAAATAGAAAATATTCGAAAGTGCGGAGCTCCGCCGTCAGAGGCCGGCTTTTCGCCCGAGGTATCCGCCCCGGGCGCCTCTCGGGCGGCCTTCCCAACTGCCGTCGGCCGCCCGGAGGGGGAAATAGAAAATATTCGAAAGTGCGGAGCTCCGCCGTCAGAGGCCGGCTTTTCGCCCGAGGTATCCGCCCCGGGCGCCTCTCGGGCGGCCTTCCCAACTGCCGTCGGCCGCCCGGAGGGGGAAATAGAAAATATTCGAAAGTGCGGAGCTCCGCCGTCAGAGGCCGGCTTTTCGCCCGAGGTATCCGCCCCGGGCGCCTCTCGGGCGGCCTTCCCAACTGCCGTCGGCCGCCCGGAGGGGGAAATAGAAAATATTCGAAAGTGCGGAGCTCCGCCGTCAGAGGCCGGCTTTTCGCCCGAGGTATCCGCCCCGGGCGCCTCTCGGGCGGCCTTCCCAACTGCCGTCGGCCGCCCGGAGGGGGAAATAGAAAATATTCGAAAGTGCGGAGCTCCGCCGTCAGAGGCCGGCTTTTCGCCCGAGGTATCCGCCCCGGGCGCCTCTCGGGCGGCCTTCCCAACTGCCGTCGGCCGCCCGGAGGGGGAGATAGAAAATATTCGAAAGTGCGGAGCTCCGCCGTCAGAGGCCGGCTTTTCGCCCGAGGTATCCGCCCCGGGCGCCTCTCGGGCGGCCTTCCCAACTGCCGTCGACCGCCCGGAGGGGGAAATAGAAAATATTCGAAAGTGCGGAGCTCCGCCGTCAGAGGCCGGCTTTTCGCCCGAGGTATCCGCCCCGGGCGCCTCTCGGGCGGCCTTCCCAACTGCCGTCGACCGCCCGGAGGGGGAGATAGAAAATATTCGAAAGTGCGGAGCTCCGCCGTCAGAGGCCGGCTCCACGCTTCATTCATCCGACCGAGACGCCTCTCCGCCGGCCACACTCGGCTGCGGGGCCGGCCCACTCTCCGCCATTGAAAATGAATGGGGGGCATTTTCTCATGCTTTCAATCCGCCTAAGAGGCATCTTTCCCGGCCAACTTTGTGCCCCTGGTACCTCCAGCATCGAGAAAGCATGGTGACTCGTCCGACACATGCCCCCCTATATACGTTTCGGAAAGTATTTTGGTGAACGGTCACTTTCTAAGCCTTTCGCCTTCTTGACCCCCTAACTCCGCATATGTGGTTTACCTACTACAGCGCCCCTAACGACCAAAATCGGTACTGCTACCCCTGGTACCCCCGCCATTGAAAATGAATGGGGGAATTTTTTTAATCCCCCAGGCCGGCCAGGAGGCCCCTTTCCCGGCCAAACTCGCACGCTGGGCCGGCCCGCTCTTTACCCCTGGTACCCCCGCCATTGAAAATGAATGGGGGAATTTTTTTCAATCTCCCAGGCCGGCCAGGAGGGCTCTTTCCCGGCCACACTCGCACGCCGGGCCGGCCCGCTCTTTACCCCTGGTACCCCCAGCTCTACCCCTGGTACCCCCGCCATTGAAAATGAATGGGGGAATTTTTTCAATCTCCCAATCCGACCAAGAGGCCTCTTTTCCGGCCAAACTCGCACGCCGGGCCGGCCCGCTCTTTACCCCTGGTACCCCCAGCTCTACCCCTGGTACCCCCGCCATTGAAAATGAATGGGGGAATTTTTTCAATCTCCCAATCCGACCAAGAGGCCTCTTTTCCGGCCAAACTCGCACGCCGGGCCGGCCCGCTCTTTACCCCTGGTACCCCCAGCTCTACCCCTGGTACCCCCGCCATTGAAAATGAATGGGGGAATTTTTTCAATCTCCCAATCCGACCAAGAGGCCTCTTTTCCGGCCAAACTCGCACGCCGGGCCGGCCCGCTCTTTACCCCTGGTACCCCCAGCTCTACCCCTGGTACCCCCGCCATTGAAAATGAATGGGGGAATTTTTTCAATCTCCCACGCCGGCCAAGAGGCCTTTTTCCCGGGCACGCACGCTCGCCGGGCCGGCCCGCTATTATTAAACTCTCACGCCTGCAAGGAGGCCTTTTTCCCGGGCACGCACGCTCGCCGGGCCGGCCCGCTATTATTAAACTCTCACGCCTGCAAGGAGGCCTTTTTCCCGGGCACGCACGCTCGCCGGGCCGGCCCGCTATTATTAAACTCTCACGCCTGCAAGGAGGCCTTTTTCCCGGGCACGCACGCTCGCCGGGCCGGCCCGCTATTATTAAACTCTCACGCCTGCAAGGAGGCCTTTTTCCCGGGCACGCACGCTCGCCGGGCCGGCCCGCTATTATTAAACTCTCACGCCGGCCAAGAGGCCCTTTTCCCGGGCACGCACGCTCGATGAGCCGGCCCGCTATTATTAAACTCTCACGCCGGCCAAGAGGCCCTTTTCCCGGGCACGCACGCTCGATGAGCCGGCCCGCTATTATTAAACTCTCACGCCGGCCAAGAGGCCTTTTTCCCGGCCACGCACGCTCGCGGAGCCGGCCCGCTATTATTAAACTCTCACGCCTGCAAGGAGGCCTTTTTCCCGGGCACGCACGCTCGCCGGGCCGGCCCGCTATTATTAAACTCTCACGCCTGCAAGGAGGCCTTTTTCCCGGGCACGCACGCTCGCCGGGCCGGCCCGCTATTATTAAACTCTCACGCCTGCAAGGAGGCCTTTTTCCCGGGCACGCACGCTCGCCGGGCCGGCCCGCTATTATTAAACTCTCACGCCGGCCAAGAGGCCCTTTTCCCGGGCACGCACGCTCGATGAGCCGGCCCGCTATTATTAAACTCTCACGCCGGCCAAGAGGCCCTTTTCCCGGGCACGCACGCTCGATGAGCCGGCCCGCTATTATTAAACTCTCACGCCGGCCAAGAGGCCTTTTTCCCGGCCACGCACGCTCGCGGAGCCGGCCCGCTATTATTAAACTCTCACGCCTGCAAGGAGGCCTTTTTCCCGGGCACGCACGCTCGCCGGGCCGGCCCGCTATTATTAAACTCTCACGCCGGCCAAGAGGCCCTTTTCCCGGGCACGCACGCTCGATGAGCCGGCCCGCTATTATTAAACACTCACGCCTGCAAGGAGGCCTTTTTCCCGGGCACGCACGCTCGCCGGGCCGGCCCGCTATTATTAAACTCTCACGCCGGCCAAGAGGCCTTTTTCCCGGGCACGCACGCTCGATGAGCCGGCCCGCTATTATTAAACTCTTACGCCTGCAAGGAGGCCTTTTTCCCGGGCACGCACGCTCGCCGAGCCGGCCCGCTATTATTAAACTCTCACGCCTGCAAGGAGGCCTTTTTCCCGGGCACGCACGCTCGCAGAGCCGGCCCGCTATTATTAAACTCTCACGCCGGCCAGGAGGCCTTTTTCCCGGGCACGCACGCTCGCCGTGCAGGCCCGCCATTTGCCTACCACACCGCCGTCTGGCGGACACCAAGCGGTACCGCCGACCCCTCCCGTTGAAAATGAATGGGGGATTTTTTTTTCAATCCCCCAAGCCGGCCAAGAGGCCTTTTTCCCGGGCACGCACGCTCGATGAGCCGGCCCGCTATTATTAAACGCTCACGCCTGCAAGGAGGCCTTTTTCCCGGGCACGCACGCTCGCCGGGCCGGCCCGCTATTATTAAACTCTCACGCCGGCCAAGAGGCCTTTTTCCCGGGCACGCACGCTCTCCGGGCCGGCCCGCTATTATTAAACTCTCACGCCTGCAAGGAGGCCTTTTTCCCGGGCATGCACGCTCGCGGGGCCGGCCCGCTATTATTAAACTCTCACGCCGGCCAAGAGGCCCTTTTCCCGGGCACGCACGCTCGCCGAGCCGGCCCGCTATTATTAAACTCTCACGCCTGCAAGGAGGCCCTTTTCCCGGGCACGCACGCTCGATGAGCCGGCCCGCTATTATTAAACTCTCACGCCTGCAAGGAGGCCTTTTTCCCGGGCACGCACGCTCGCGGGGCCGGCCCGCTATTATTAAACGCTCAGGCCGGCCAAGAGGCCCTTTTCCCGGGCACGCACGCTCGATGAGCCGGCCCGCTATTATTAAACGCTCAGGCCGGCCAAGAGGCCCTTTTCCCGGGCACGCACGCTCGCAGAGCCGGCCCGCTATTATTAAACTCTCACGCCTGCAAGGAGGCCCTTTTCCCGGGCACGCACGCTCGATGAGCCGGCCCGCTATTATTAAACTCTCACGCCTGCAAGGAGGCCTTTTTCCCGGGCACGCACGCTCGCCGGGCCGGCCCGCTATTATTAAACTCTCACGCCGGCCAAGAGGCCTTTTTCCCGTGCACGCACGCTCGCCGAGCCGGCCCGCTATTATTAAACTCTCACGCCTGCAAGGAGGCCTTTTTCCCGGGCACGCACGCTCGCCGGGCCGGCCCGCTATTATTAAACTCTCACGCCTGCAAGGAGGCCTTTTTCCCGGGCACGCACGCTCGCAGAGCCGGCCCGCTATTATTAAACTCTCACGCCGGCCAGGAGGCCTTTTTCCCGGGCACGCACGCTCGCCGTGCAGGCCCGCCATTTGCCTACCACACCGCCGTCTGGCGGACACCAAGCGGTACCGCCGACCCCTCCCGTTGAAAATGAATGGGGGATTTTTTTTTCAATCCCCCAAGCCGGCCAAGAGGCCTTTTTCCCGGGCACGCACGCTCGATGAGCCGGCCCGCTATTATTAAACTCTCACGCCGGCCAAGAGGCCCTTTTCCCGGGCACGCACGCTCGATGAGCCGGCCCGCTATTATTAAACGCTCACGCCTGCAAGGAGGCCTTTTTCCCGGGCACGCACGCTCGCCGGGCCGGCCCGCTATTATTAAACTCTCACGCCGGCCAAGAGGCCTTTTTCCCGGGCACGCACGCTCTCCGGGCCGGCCCGCTATTATTAAACTCTCACGCCTGCAAGGAGGCCTTTTTCCCGGGCACGCACGCTCGCCGTGCAGGCCCGCCATTTGCCTACCACACCGCCGTCTGGCGGACACCAAGCGGTACCGCCGACCCCTCCCGTTGAAAATGAATGGGGGATTTTTTTTCAATCCCCCAAGCCGGCCAAGAGGCCTTTTTCCCGGGCACGCACGCTCGCCGGGCCGGCCCGCTATTATTAAACGCTCAGGCCGGCCAAGAGGCCCTTTTCCCGGGCACGCACGCTCGCAGAGCCGGTCCGCTATTATTAAACTCTCACGCCTGCAAGGAGGCCCTTTTCCCGGGCACGCACGCTCGATGAGCCGGCCCGCTATTATTAAACGCTCACGCCTGCAAGGAGGCCTTTTTCCCGGGCACGCACGCTCGCCGGGCCGGCCCGCTATTATTAAACTCTCACCCCTGCAAGGAGGCCTTTTTCCCGGGCACGCACGCTCGCGGGGCCGGCCCGCTATTATTAAACTCTCACGCCGGCCAAGAGGCCCTTTTCCCGGGCACGCACGCTCGCCGAGCCGGCCCGCTATTATTAAACTCTCACGCCTGCAAGGAGGCCCTTTTCCCGGGCACGCACGCTCGATGAGCCGGCCCGCTATTATTAAACTCTCACGCCTGCAAGGAGGCCTTTTTCCCGGGCACGCACGCTCGCGGGGCCGGCCCGCTATTATTAAACGCTCAGGCCGGCCAAGAGGCCCTTTTCCCGGGCACGCACGCTCGATGAGCCGGCCCGCTATTATTAAACGCTCAGGCCGGCCAAGAGGCCCTTTTCCCGGGCACGCACGCTCGCAGAGCCGGCCCGCTATTATTAAACTCTCACGCCTGCAAGGAGGCCCTTTTCCCGGGCACGCACGCTCGATGAGCCGGCCCGCTATTATTAAACTCTCACGCCTGCAAGGAGGCCTTTTTCCCGGGCACGCACGCTCGCCGGGCCGGCCCGCTATTATTAAACTCTCACGCCGGCCAAGAGGCCTTTTTCCCGTGCACGCACGCTCGCCGAGCCGGCCCGCTATTATTAAACTCTCACGCCTGCAAGGAGGCCTTTTTCCCGGGCACGCACGCTCGCCGGGCCGGCCCGCTATTATTAAACTCTCACGCCTGCAAGGAGGCCTTTTTCCCGGGCACGCACGCTCGCCGGGCCGGCCCGCTATTATTAAACGCTCACGCCTGCAAGGAGGCCTTTTTCCCGGGCACGCACGCTCGCCGGGCCGGCCCGCTATTATTAAACTCTCACGCCGGCCAAGAGGCCCTTTTCCCGGGCACGCACGCTCGATGAGCCGGCCCGCTATTATTAAACTCTCACGCCGGCCAAGAGGCCTTTTTCCCGGGCACGCACGCTCGCCGAGCCGGCCCGCCTTTTGCCTACCACACCGCCGTCTGGCGGACACCGACCCCTGGTACATCTGCCATTGAAAATGAATGGGGGAATTTTTTCAAACTCCCAATCCGAGCAAGAGGCCCCTTTTCCGGCCACACTCGCCCGCCGGGCCGGCCCGCTCTTTACCCCTGGTACCCCCAGCAACACCCCTGGTACCCCCAGCCTTGCCCCTGGTACCTCCCCCATTGAAAATGAATGGTGACCCCTGGTACCCCCAGCAACACCCCTGGTACCCTCAACCTTACCCCTGGTACCCTCAGCTGCACCCCTGGTACCCTCAGCCTTACCCCTGGTACCCCCAGCCAGCTTCGCCCCTGGTACCCCCAGCCTTGCCCCTGGTACCTCCGCCATTGAAAATGAATGGGGGAATTTTTTCAAACTCCCAATACGACCAAGAGGCCCCTTTTCCGGCCAAACTCGCACGCCGGGCCGGCCCGCTCTTTACCCCTGGTACCCCCAGCTCTACCCCTGGTACCCCCGCCATTGAAAATGAATGGGGGAATTTTTTCAAACTCCCAATCCGACCAAGAGGCCCCTTTTCCGGCCACACTCGCCCGCCGGGCCGGCCCGCTCTTTACCCCTGGTACCCCCAGCCTTGCCCCTGGTACCTCCGCCATTGGAAATGAATGGGGGATTTTTTTCAAACTCCCAATCCGACCGAGAGGCCTCTTTCCCGGCCACACTCGCCCGCCGGGCCGGCCCGCTCTTTACCCCTGGTACCCTCAGCGGCACCCCTGGTACCTCCAGCCCTACCCCTGGTACCCTCAGCGGCACCCCTGGTACCCCCAGCGGCACCCCTGGTACCCTCAGCCTTACCCCTGGTACCCCCAGCGGCACCCCTGGTACCCTCAGCCTTACCCCTGGTACCCCCAGCGGCACCCCTGGTACCCTCAGCCTTACCCCTGGTACCCCCAGCGGCACCCCTGGTACCTCCAGCCCTACCCCTGGTACCCTCAGCGGCACCCCTGGTACCCTCAGCGGCACCCCTGGTACCCCCAGCGGCACCCCTGGTACCCTCAGCGGCACCCCTGGTACCCTCAGCCTTACCCCTGGTACCCCCAGCGGCACCCCTGGTACCCTCAGCCTTACCCCTGGTACCCCCAGCCAGCTTCGCCCCTGGTACCCCCAGCCTTGCCCCTGGTACCTCCGCCATTGGAAATGAATGGGGGATTTTTTTCAAACTCCCAATCCGACCGAGTGGCCTCTTTCCCGGCCGCACTCGGCCTCCTCGCCGGCCCCTTCCGGCGCTGCAAACTCCAAGTTTTCAATCCGACCGAGTGGCCTCTTTCCCGGCCGCACTCGGCCTCCTCGCCGGCCCCTTCCGGCTTGCAAACTCCAAGTTTTCAATCCGACCGAGTGGCCTCTTTCCCGGCCGCACTCGGCCTCCTCGCCGGCCCCTTCCGGCGCTGCAAACTCCAAGTTTTCAATCCGACCGAGAGGCCTCCCTCCCGGCCGCACTCGGCCTCCTCGCCGGCCCCTTCCGGCGCTGCAAACTCCAAGTTTTCAATCCGACCGAGAGGCCTCCCTCCCGGCCGCACT
>NW_028233894.1:157500-167500 GCF_054856545.1 Hippocampus guttulatus | reverse complement strand
GGGAAATAGAAAATATTCGATAGTGCGGAGCTCCGCCGTCAGAGGCCGTTCCAGTGCTTTTGGGTGGCTGGAAACACCCTCACGATGGTCTGATTATACTCTTAGGGGCCTCCCCTGTGTCGCCCTGGAGGTCACCCATTCAAAACATGCTCACCTATATACGTTTCGGAAAGTATTTTGGTGAACGCTCACTTTCTAAGCCTTTTAGCCTTCTTGACCCCCTAACTCCCCATATCTGGTTTACCTACTACAGCGCCCCTAACGACCAAAATCGGTACTGCATACCCCTGGTACCCCCGCCATTGAAAATGAATGGGGGAATTTTTTTAATTTCTCAATCCGGCCAGGAGGCCTCTTTTTCGGCCACGCTCGGCCGGCGAGCCGGTCCGCTCTTTACCCCTGGTACCCCCAGCCCTACCCCTGGTACCTCCCCCATTGAAAATGAATGGCGACCCCTGGTACCCCCAGCAACACCCCTGGTACCCTCAGCCTTACCCCTGGTACCCTCAGCTCAACCCCTGGTACCCCCAGCCTAACCCCTGGTACCCTCAGCGGCACCCCTGGTACCCTCAGCAACACCCCTGGTACCCCCAGCCAGCTTCGCCCCTGGTACCCTCAGCCTTACCCCTGGTACCCTCAGCCCAACCCCTGGTACCCTCAGCCCAACCCCTGGTACCCCCAGCCAGCTTCGCCCCTGGTACCCTCAGCCTTACCCCTGGTACCCCAGCCTTACCCCTGGTACCTCCAGCCTAACCCCTGGTACCTCCAGCCTTACCCCTGGTACCTCCAGCCTTACCCCTGGTACCTCCAGCCTTACCCCTGGTACCTCCAGCCTTACCCCTGGTACCTCCAGCCGTACCCCTGGTACCCTCAGCCTTACCCCTGGTACCCTCAGCCTTACCCCTGGTACCCTCAGCCTTACCCCTGGTACCCTCAGCCGCACCCCTGGTACCCTCAGCGGCACCCCTGGTACCCTCAGCCTTACCCCTGGTACCCTCAGCCGCACCCCTGGTACCCTCAGCGGCACCCCTGGTACCCTCAGCGGCACCCCTGGTACCCTCAGCCGTACCCCTGGTACCCTCAGCCGAACCCCTGGTACCCTCAGCGGCACCCCTGGTACCCTCAGCGGCACCCCTGGTACCCTCAGCGGCACCCCTGGTACCCTCAGCCGTACCCCTGGTACCCTCAGCGGCACCCCTGGTACCCTCAGCGTCACCCCTGGTACCCTCAGCTGCACCCCTGGTACCCTCGGCGGCACCCCTGGTACCCTCAGCGGCACCCCTGGTACCTCCGCCATTGAAAATGAATGGGCGGCCTTCCCACCTGCCGTCAGCCGCCCGGAGGGGGAAATAGAAAATATTCGAAAGTGCGGAGCTCCGCCGTCAGAGGCCGGCTTTTCGCCCGGGGTATCCGCCCCGGGGCGCCTCTCGGGCGACCTTCCCAACTGCCGTCGGCCGCCCGGAGGGGGAAATAGAAAATATTCGAAAGTGCGGAGCTCCGCCGTCAGAGGCCGGCTTTTCGCCCGAGGTATCCGCCCCGGGGCGCCTCTCGGGCGGCCTTCCCAACTGCCGTCGGCCGCCCGGAGGGGGAAATAGAAAATATTCGAAAGTGCGGAGCTCCGCCGTCAGAGGCCGGCTTTTCGCCCGAGGTATCCGCCCCGGGCGCCTCTCGGGCGGCCTTCCCAACTGCCGTCGGCCGCCCGGAGGGGGAAATAGAAAATATTCGAAAGTGCGGAGCTCCGCCGTCAGAGGCCGGCTTTTCGCCCGAGGTATCCGCCCCGGGCGCCTCTCGGGCGGCCTTCCCAACTGCCGTCGGCCGCCCGGAGGGGGAAATAGAAAATATTCGAAAGTGCGGAGCTCCGCCGTCAGAGGCCGGCTTTTCGCCCGAGGTATCCGCCCCGGGCGCCTCTCGGGCGGCCTTCCCAACTGCCGTCGGCCGCCCGGAGGGGGAAATAGAAAATATTCGAAAGTGCGGAGCTCCGCCGTCAGAGGCCGGCTTTTCGCCCGAGGTATCCGCCCCGGGCGCCTCTCGGGCGGCCTTCCCAACTGCCGTCGGCCGCCCGGAGGGGGAAATAGAAAATATTCGAAAGTGCGGAGCTCCGCCGTCAGAGGCCGGCTTTTCGCCCGAGGTATCCGCCCCGGGCGCCTCTCGGGCGGCCTTCCCAACTGCCGTCGGCCGCCCGGAGGGGGAGATAGAAAATATTCGAAAGTGCGGAGCTCCGCCGTCAGAGGCCGGCTTTTCGCCCGAGGTATCCGCCCCGGGCGCCTCTCGGGCGGCCTTCCCAACTGCCGTCGACCGCCCGGAGGGGGAAATAGAAAATATTCGAAAGTGCGGAGCTCCGCCGTCAGAGGCCGGCTTTTCGCCCGAGGTATCCGCCCCGGGCGCCTCTCGGGCGGCCTTCCCAACTGCCGTCGACCGCCCGGAGGGGGAGATAGAAAATATTCGAAAGTGCGGAGCTCCGCCGTCAGAGGCCGGCTCCACGCTTCATTCATCCGACCGAGACGCCTCTCCGCCGGCCACACTCGGCTGCGGGGCCGGCCCACTCTCCGCCATTGAAAATGAATGGGGGGCATTTTCTCATGCTTTCAATCCGCCTAAGAGGCATCTTTCCCGGCCAACTTTGTGCCCCTGGTACCTCCAGCATCGAGAAAGCATGGTGACTCGTCCGACACATGCCCCCCTATATACGTTTCGGAAAGTATTTTGGTGAACGGTCACTTTCTAAGCCTTTCGCCTTCTTGACCCCCTAACTCCGCATATGTGGTTTACCTACTACAGCGCCCCTAACGACCAAAATCGGTACTGCTACCCCTGGTACCCCCGCCATTGAAAATGAATGGGGGAATTTTTTTAATCCCCCAGGCCGGCCAGGAGGCCCCTTTCCCGGCCAAACTCGCACGCTGGGCCGGCCCGCTCTTTACCCCTGGTACCCCCGCCATTGAAAATGAATGGGGGAATTTTTTTCAATCTCCCAGGCCGGCCAGGAGGGCTCTTTCCCGGCCACACTCGCACGCCGGGCCGGCCCGCTCTTTACCCCTGGTACCCCCAGCTCTACCCCTGGTACCCCCGCCATTGAAAATGAATGGGGGAATTTTTTCAATCTCCCAATCCGACCAAGAGGCCTCTTTTCCGGCCAAACTCGCACGCCGGGCCGGCCCGCTCTTTACCCCTGGTACCCCCAGCTCTACCCCTGGTACCCCCGCCATTGAAAATGAATGGGGGAATTTTTTCAATCTCCCAATCCGACCAAGAGGCCTCTTTTCCGGCCAAACTCGCACGCCGGGCCGGCCCGCTCTTTACCCCTGGTACCCCCAGCTCTACCCCTGGTACCCCCGCCATTGAAAATGAATGGGGGAATTTTTTCAATCTCCCAATCCGACCAAGAGGCCTCTTTTCCGGCCAAACTCGCACGCCGGGCCGGCCCGCTCTTTACCCCTGGTACCCCCAGCTCTACCCCTGGTACCCCCGCCATTGAAAATGAATGGGGGAATTTTTTCAATCTCCCACGCCGGCCAAGAGGCCTTTTTCCCGGGCACGCACGCTCGCCGGGCCGGCCCGCTATTATTAAACTCTCACGCCTGCAAGGAGGCCTTTTTCCCGGGCACGCACGCTCGCCGGGCCGGCCCGCTATTATTAAACTCTCACGCCTGCAAGGAGGCCTTTTTCCCGGGCACGCACGCTCGCCGGGCCGGCCCGCTATTATTAAACTCTCACGCCTGCAAGGAGGCCTTTTTCCCGGGCACGCACGCTCGCCGGGCCGGCCCGCTATTATTAAACTCTCACGCCTGCAAGGAGGCCTTTTTCCCGGGCACGCACGCTCGCCGGGCCGGCCCGCTATTATTAAACTCTCACGCCGGCCAAGAGGCCCTTTTCCCGGGCACGCACGCTCGATGAGCCGGCCCGCTATTATTAAACTCTCACGCCGGCCAAGAGGCCCTTTTCCCGGGCACGCACGCTCGATGAGCCGGCCCGCTATTATTAAACTCTCACGCCGGCCAAGAGGCCTTTTTCCCGGCCACGCACGCTCGCGGAGCCGGCCCGCTATTATTAAACTCTCACGCCTGCAAGGAGGCCTTTTTCCCGGGCACGCACGCTCGCCGGGCCGGCCCGCTATTATTAAACTCTCACGCCTGCAAGGAGGCCTTTTTCCCGGGCACGCACGCTCGCCGGGCCGGCCCGCTATTATTAAACTCTCACGCCTGCAAGGAGGCCTTTTTCCCGGGCACGCACGCTCGCCGGGCCGGCCCGCTATTATTAAACTCTCACGCCGGCCAAGAGGCCCTTTTCCCGGGCACGCACGCTCGATGAGCCGGCCCGCTATTATTAAACTCTCACGCCGGCCAAGAGGCCCTTTTCCCGGGCACGCACGCTCGATGAGCCGGCCCGCTATTATTAAACTCTCACGCCGGCCAAGAGGCCTTTTTCCCGGCCACGCACGCTCGCGGAGCCGGCCCGCTATTATTAAACTCTCACGCCTGCAAGGAGGCCTTTTTCCCGGGCACGCACGCTCGCCGGGCCGGCCCGCTATTATTAAACTCTCACGCCGGCCAAGAGGCCCTTTTCCCGGGCACGCACGCTCGATGAGCCGGCCCGCTATTATTAAACTCTCACGCCGGCCAAGAGGCCCTTTTCCCGGGCACGCACGCTCGCCGAGCCGGCCCGCTATTATTAAACTCTCACGCCGGCCAAGAGGCCTTTTTCCCGGCCACGCACGCTCGCGGAGCCGGCCCGCTATTATTAAACTCTCACGCCTGCAAGGAGGCCTTTTTCCCGGGCACGCACGCTCGCCGGGCCGGCCCGCTATTATTAAACTCTCACGCCGGCCAAGAGGCCCTTTTCCCGGGCACGCACGCTCGATGAGCCGGCCCGCTATTATTAAACTCTCACGCCGGCCAAGAGGCCCTTTTCCCGGGCACGCACGCTCGCCGAGCCGGCCCGCTATTATTAAACTCTCACGCCTGCAAGGAGGCCTTTTTCCCGGGCACGCACGCTCGCTGAGCCGGCCCGCTATTATTAAACTCTCACGCCGGCCAAGAGGCCCTTTTCCCGGGCACGCACGCTCGCCGAGCCGGCCCGCTATTATTAAACTCTCACGCCGGCCAAGAGGCCTTTTTCCCGGGCACGCACGCTCGCCGAGCCGGCCCGCTATTATTAAACTCTCACGCCGGCCAGGAGGCATTTTTCCCGGGCACGCACGCTCGCCGTGCAGGCCCGCCATTTGCCTACCACACCGCCGTCTGGCGGACACCAAGCGGTACCGCCGACCCCTCCCGTTGAAAATGAATGGGGGATTTTTTTTCAATCCCCCAAGCCGGCCAAGAGGCCTTTTTCCCGGGCACGCACGCTCGATGAGCCGGCCCGCTATTATTAAACTCTTACGCCTGCAAGGAGGCCTTTTTCCCGGGCACGCACGCTTGCCGAGCCGGCCCGCTATTATTAAACTCTCACGCCTGCAAGGAGGCCTTTTTCCCGGGCACGCACGCTCGCCGGGCCGGCCCGCTATTATTAAACTCTCACGCCGGCCAGGAGGCATTTTTCCCGGGCACGCACGCTCGCCGTGCAGGCCCGCCATTTGCCTACCACACCGCCGTCTGGCGGACACCAAGCGGTACCGCCGACCCCTCCCGTTGAAAATGAATGGGGGATTTTTTTTTACAATCCCCCAAGCCGGCCAAGAGGCCTTTTTCCCGGGCACGCACGCTCGATGAGCCGGCCCGCTATTATTAAACTCTCACGCCGGCCAAGAGGCCCTTTTCCCGGGCACGCACGCTCGATGAGCCGGCCCGCTATTATTAAACACTCACGCCTGCAAGGAGGCCTTTTTCCCGGGCACGCACGCTCGCCGGGCCGGCCCGCTATTATTAAACTCTCACGCCGGCCAAGAGGCCTTTTTCCCGGGCACGCACGCTCGATGAGCCGGCCCGCTATTATTAAACTCTTACGCCTGCAAGGAGGCCTTTTTCCCGGGCACGCACGCTCGCCGAGCCGGCCCGCTATTATTAAACTCTCACGCCTGCAAGGAGGCCTTTTTCCCGGGCACGCACGCTCGCAGAGCCGGCCCGCTATTATTAAACTCTCACGCCGGCCAGGAGGCCTTTTTCCCGGGCACGCACGCTCGCCGTGCAGGCCCGCCATTTGCCTACCACACCGCCGTCTGGCGGACACCAAGCGGTACCGCCGACCCCTCCCGTTGAAAATGAATGGGGGATTTTTTTTTCAATCCCCCAAGCCGGCCAAGAGGCCTTTTTCCCGGGCACGCACGCTCGATGAGCCGGCCCGCTATTATTAAACGCTCACGCCTGCAAGGAGGCCTTTTTCCCGGGCACGCACGCTCGCCGGGCCGGCCCGCTATTATTAAACTCTCACGCCGGCCAAGAGGCCTTTTTCCCGGGCACGCACGCTCTCCGGGCCGGCCCGCTATTATTAAACTCTCACGCCTGCAAGGAGGCCTTTTTCCCGGGCATGCACGCTCGCGGGGCCGGCCCGCTATTATTAAACTCTCACGCCGGCCAAGAGGCCCTTTTCCCGGGCACGCACGCTCGCCGAGCCGGCCCGCTATTATTAAACTCTCACGCCTGCAAGGAGGCCCTTTTCCCGGGCACGCACGCTCGATGAGCCGGCCCGCTATTATTAAACTCTCACGCCTGCAAGGAGGCCTTTTTCCCGGGCACGCACGCTCGCGGGGCCGGCCCGCTATTATTAAACGCTCAGGCCGGCCAAGAGGCCCTTTTCCCGGGCACGCACGCTCGATGAGCCGGCCCGCTATTATTAAACGCTCAGGCCGGCCAAGAGGCCCTTTTCCCGGGCACGCACGCTCGCAGAGCCGGCCCGCTATTATTAAACTCTCACGCCTGCAAGGAGGCCCTTTTCCCGGGCACGCACGCTCGATGAGCCGGCCCGCTATTATTAAACTCTCACGCCTGCAAGGAGGCCTTTTTCCCGGGCACGCACGCTCGCCGGGCCGGCCCGCTATTATTAAACTCTCACGCCGGCCAAGAGGCCTTTTTCCCGTGCACGCACGCTCGCCGAGCCGGCCCGCTATTATTAAACTCTCACGCCTGCAAGGAGGCCTTTTTCCCGGGCACGCACGCTCGCCGGGCCGGCCCGCTATTATTAAACTCTCACGCCTGCAAGGAGGCCTTTTTCCCGGGCACGCACGCTCGCAGAGCCGGCCCGCTATTATTAAACTCTCACGCCGGCCAGGAGGCCTTTTTCCCGGGCACGCACGCTCGCCGTGCAGGCCCGCCATTTGCCTACCACACCGCCGTCTGGCGGACACCAAGCGGTACCGCCGACCCCTCCCGTTGAAAATGAATGGGGGATTTTTTTTTCAATCCCCCAAGCCGGCCAAGAGGCCTTTTTCCCGGGCACGCACGCTCGATGAGCCGGCCCGCTATTATTAAACTCTCACGCCGGCCAAGAGGCCCTTTTCCCGGGCACGCACGCTCGATGAGCCGGCCCGCTATTATTAAACGCTCACGCCTGCAAGGAGGCCTTTTTCCCGGGCACGCACGCTCGCCGGGCCGGCCCGCTATTATTAAACTCTCACGCCGGCCAAGAGGCCTTTTTCCCGGGCACGCACGCTCTCCGGGCCGGCCCGCTATTATTAAACTCTCACGCCTGCAAGGAGGCCTTTTTCCCGGGCACGCACGCTCGCCGTGCAGGCCCGCCATTTGCCTACCACACCGCCGTCTGGCGGACACCAAGCGGTACCGCCGACCCCTCCCGTTGAAAATGAATGGGGGATTTTTTTTCAATCCCCCAAGCCGGCCAAGAGGCCTTTTTCCCGGGCACGCACGCTCGCCGGGCCGGCCCGCTATTATTAAACGCTCAGGCCGGCCAAGAGGCCCTTTTCCCGGGCACGCACGCTCGCAGAGCCGGTCCGCTATTATTAAACTCTCACGCCTGCAAGGAGGCCCTTTTCCCGGGCACGCACGCTCGATGAGCCGGCCCGCTATTATTAAACGCTCACGCCTGCAAGGAGGCCTTTTTCCCGGGCACGCACGCTCGCCGGGCCGGCCCGCTATTATTAAACTCTCACCCCTGCAAGGAGGCCTTTTTCCCGGGCACGCACGCTCGCGGGGCCGGCCCGCTATTATTAAACTCTCACGCCGGCCAAGAGGCCCTTTTCCCGGGCACGCACGCTCGCCGAGCCGGCCCGCTATTATTAAACTCTCACGCCTGCAAGGAGGCCCTTTTCCCGGGCACGCACGCTCGATGAGCCGGCCCGCTATTATTAAACTCTCACGCCTGCAAGGAGGCCTTTTTCCCGGGCACGCACGCTCGCGGGGCCGGCCCGCTATTATTAAACGCTCAGGCCGGCCAAGAGGCCCTTTTCCCGGGCACGCACGCTCGATGAGCCGGCCCGCTATTATTAAACGCTCAGGCCGGCCAAGAGGCCCTTTTCCCGGGCACGCACGCTCGCAGAGCCGGCCCGCTATTATTAAACTCTCACGCCTGCAAGGAGGCCCTTTTCCCGGGCACGCACGCTCGATGAGCCGGCCCGCTATTATTAAACTCTCACGCCTGCAAGGAGGCCTTTTTCCCGGGCACGCACGCTCGCCGGGCCGGCCCGCTATTATTAAACTCTCACGCCGGCCAAGAGGCCTTTTTCCCGTGCACGCACGCTCGCCGAGCCGGCCCGCTATTATTAAACTCTCACGCCTGCAAGGAGGCCTTTTTCCCGGGCACGCACGCTCGCCGGGCCGGCCCGCTATTATTAAACTCTCACGCCTGCAAGGAGGCCTTTTTCCCGGGCACGCACGCTCGCCGGGCCGGCCCGCTATTATTAAACGCTCACGCCTGCAAGGAGGCCTTTTTCCCGGGCACGCACGCTCGCCGGGCCGGCCCGCTATTATTAAACTCTCACGCCGGCCAAGAGGCCCTTTTCCCGGGCACGCACGCTCGATGAGCCGGCCCGCTATTATTAAACTCTCACGCCGGCCAAGAGGCCTTTTTCCCGGGCACGCACGCTCGCCGAGCCGGCCCGCCTTTTGCCTACCACACCGCCGTCTGGCGGACACCGACCCCTGGTACATCTGCCATTGAAAATGAATGGGGGAATTTTTTCAAACTCCCAATCCGAGCAAGAGGCCCCTTTTCCGGCCACACTCGCCCGCCGGGCCGGCCCGCTCTTTACCCCTGGTACCCCCAGCAACACCCCTGGTACCCCCAGCCTTGCCCCTGGTACCTCCCCCATTGAAAATGAATGGTGACCCCTGGTACCCCCAGCAACACCCCTGGTACCCTCAACCTTACCCCTGGTACCCTCAGCTGCACCCCTGGTACCCTCAGCCTTACCCCTGGTACCCCCAGCCAGCTTCGCCCCTGGTACCCCCAGCCTTGCCCCTGGTACCTCCGCCATTGAAAATGAATGGGGGAATTTTTTCAAACTCCCAATACGACCAAGAGGCCCCTTTTCCGGCCAAACTCGCACGCCGGGCCGGCCCGCTCTTTACCCCTGGTACCCCCAGCTCTACCCCTGGTACCCCCGCCATTGAAAATGAATGGGGGAATTTTTTCAAACTCCCAATCCGACCAAGAGGCCCCTTTTCCGGCCACACTCGCCCGCCGGGCCGGCCCGCTCTTTACCCCTGGTACCCCCAGCCTTGCCCCTGGTACCTCCGCCATTGGAAATGAATGGGGGATTTTTTTCAAACTCCCAATCCGACCGAGAGGCCTCTTTCCCGGCCACACTCGCCCGCCGGGCCGGCCCGCTCTTTACCCCTGGTACCCTCAGCGGCACCCCTGGTACCTCCAGCCCTACCCCTGGTACCCTCAGCGGCACCCCTGGTACCCCCAGCGGCACCCCTGGTACCCTCAGCCTTACCCCTGGTACCCCCAGCGGCACCCCTGGTACCCTCAGCCTTACCCCTGGTACCCCCAGCGGCACCCCTGGTACCCTCAGCCTTACCCCTGGTACCCCCAGCGGCACCCCTGGTACCTCCAGCCCTACCCCTGGTACCCTCAGCGGCACCCCTGGTACCCTCAGCGGCACCCC
>NW_028233894.1:132500-142500 GCF_054856545.1 Hippocampus guttulatus | reverse complement strand
CAGCGGCACCCCTGGTACCCTCAGCCGTACCCCTGGTACCCTCAGCCGAACCCCTGGTACCCTCAGCGGCACCCCTGGTACCCTCAGCGGCACCCCTGGTACCCTCAGCGGCACCCCTGGTACCCTCAGCCGTACCCCTGGTACCCTCAGCGGCACCCCTGGTACCCTCAGCGTCACCCCTGGTACCCTCAGCTGCACCCCTGGTACCCTCGGCGGCACCCCTGGTACCCTCAGCGGCACCCCTGGTACCTCCGCCATTGAAAATGAATGGGCGGCCTTCCCACCTGCCGTCAGCCGCCCGGAGGGGGAAATAGAAAATATTCGAAAGTGCGGAGCTCCGCCGTCAGAGGCCGGCTTTTCGCCCGGGGTATCCGCCCCGGGGCGCCTCTCGGGCGACCTTCCCAACTGCCGTCGGCCGCCCGGAGGGGGAAATAGAAAATATTCGAAAGTGCGGAGCTCCGCCGTCAGAGGCCGGCTTTTCGCCCGAGGTATCCGCCCCGGGGCGCCTCTCGGGCGGCCTTCCCAACTGCCGTCGGCCGCCCGGAGGGGGAAATAGAAAATATTCGAAAGTGCGGAGCTCCGCCGTCAGAGGCCGGCTTTTCGCCCGAGGTATCCGCCCCGGGCGCCTCTCGGGCGGCCTTCCCAACTGCCGTCGGCCGCCCGGAGGGGGAAATAGAAAATATTCGAAAGTGCGGAGCTCCGCCGTCAGAGGCCGGCTTTTCGCCCGAGGTATCCGCCCCGGGCGCCTCTCGGGCGGCCTTCCCAACTGCCGTCGGCCGCCCGGAGGGGGAAATAGAAAATATTCGAAAGTGCGGAGCTCCGCCGTCAGAGGCCGGCTTTTCGCCCGAGGTATCCGCCCCGGGCGCCTCTCGGGCGGCCTTCCCAACTGCCGTCGGCCGCCCGGAGGGGGAAATAGAAAATATTCGAAAGTGCGGAGCTCCGCCGTCAGAGGCCGGCTTTTCGCCCGAGGTATCCGCCCCGGGCGCCTCTCGGGCGGCCTTCCCAACTGCCGTCGGCCGCCCGGAGGGGGAAATAGAAAATATTCGAAAGTGCGGAGCTCCGCCGTCAGAGGCCGGCTTTTCGCCCGAGGTATCCGCCCCGGGCGCCTCTCGGGCGGCCTTCCCAACTGCCGTCGGCCGCCCGGAGGGGGAGATAGAAAATATTCGAAAGTGCGGAGCTCCGCCGTCAGAGGCCGGCTTTTCGCCCGAGGTATCCGCCCCGGGCGCCTCTCGGGCGGCCTTCCCAACTGCCGTCGACCGCCCGGAGGGGGAAATAGAAAATATTCGAAAGTGCGGAGCTCCGCCGTCAGAGGCCGGCTTTTCGCCCGAGGTATCCGCCCCGGGCGCCTCTCGGGCGGCCTTCCCAACTGCCGTCGACCGCCCGGAGGGGGAGATAGAAAATATTCGAAAGTGCGGAGCTCCGCCGTCAGAGGCCGGCTCCACGCTTCATTCATCCGACCGAGACGCCTCTCCGCCGGCCACACTCGGCTGCGGGGCCGGCCCACTCTCCGCCATTGAAAATGAATGGGGGGCATTTTCTCATGCTTTCAATCCGCCTAAGAGGCATCTTTCCCGGCCAACTTTGTGCCCCTGGTACCTCCAGCATCGAGAAAGCATGGTGACTCGTCCGACACATGCCCCCCTATATACGTTTCGGAAAGTATTTTGGTGAACGGTCACTTTCTAAGCCTTTCGCCTTCTTGACCCCCTAACTCCGCATATGTGGTTTACCTACTACAGCGCCCCTAACGACCAAAATCGGTACTGCTACCCCTGGTACCCCCGCCATTGAAAATGAATGGGGGAATTTTTTTAATCCCCCAGGCCGGCCAGGAGGCCCCTTTCCCGGCCAAACTCGCACGCTGGGCCGGCCCGCTCTTTACCCCTGGTACCCCCGCCATTGAAAATGAATGGGGGAATTTTTTTCAATCTCCCAGGCCGGCCAGGAGGGCTCTTTCCCGGCCACACTCGCACGCCGGGCCGGCCCGCTCTTTACCCCTGGTACCCCCAGCTCTACCCCTGGTACCCCCGCCATTGAAAATGAATGGGGGAATTTTTTCAATCTCCCAATCCGACCAAGAGGCCTCTTTTCCGGCCAAACTCGCACGCCGGGCCGGCCCGCTCTTTACCCCTGGTACCCCCAGCTCTACCCCTGGTACCCCCGCCATTGAAAATGAATGGGGGAATTTTTTCAATCTCCCAATCCGACCAAGAGGCCTCTTTTCCGGCCAAACTCGCACGCCGGGCCGGCCCGCTCTTTACCCCTGGTACCCCCAGCTCTACCCCTGGTACCCCCGCCATTGAAAATGAATGGGGGAATTTTTTCAATCTCCCAATCCGACCAAGAGGCCTCTTTTCCGGCCAAACTCGCACGCCGGGCCGGCCCGCTCTTTACCCCTGGTACCCCCAGCTCTACCCCTGGTACCCCCGCCATTGAAAATGAATGGGGGAATTTTTTCAATCTCCCACGCCGGCCAAGAGGCCTTTTTCCCGGGCACGCACGCTCGCCGGGCCGGCCCGCTATTATTAAACTCTCACGCCTGCAAGGAGGCCTTTTTCCCGGGCACGCACGCTCGCCGGGCCGGCCCGCTATTATTAAACTCTCACGCCTGCAAGGAGGCCTTTTTCCCGGGCACGCACGCTCGCCGGGCCGGCCCGCTATTATTAAACTCTCACGCCTGCAAGGAGGCCTTTTTCCCGGGCACGCACGCTCGCCGGGCCGGCCCGCTATTATTAAACTCTCACGCCTGCAAGGAGGCCTTTTTCCCGGGCACGCACGCTCGCCGGGCCGGCCCGCTATTATTAAACTCTCACGCCGGCCAAGAGGCCCTTTTCCCGGGCACGCACGCTCGATGAGCCGGCCCGCTATTATTAAACTCTCACGCCGGCCAAGAGGCCCTTTTCCCGGGCACGCACGCTCGATGAGCCGGCCCGCTATTATTAAACTCTCACGCCGGCCAAGAGGCCTTTTTCCCGGCCACGCACGCTCGCGGAGCCGGCCCGCTATTATTAAACTCTCACGCCTGCAAGGAGGCCTTTTTCCCGGGCACGCACGCTCGCCGGGCCGGCCCGCTATTATTAAACTCTCACGCCTGCAAGGAGGCCTTTTTCCCGGGCACGCACGCTCGCCGGGCCGGCCCGCTATTATTAAACTCTCACGCCTGCAAGGAGGCCTTTTTCCCGGGCACGCACGCTCGCCGGGCCGGCCCGCTATTATTAAACTCTCACGCCGGCCAAGAGGCCCTTTTCCCGGGCACGCACGCTCGATGAGCCGGCCCGCTATTATTAAACTCTCACGCCGGCCAAGAGGCCCTTTTCCCGGGCACGCACGCTCGATGAGCCGGCCC
Organism: Hippocampus guttulatus; assembly: GCF_054856545.1. NCBI lineage: Eukaryota > Metazoa > Chordata > Actinopteri > Syngnathiformes > Syngnathidae > Hippocampus > Hippocampus guttulatus. The sequence continues at coordinate 139,154 of NW_028233894.1, read as the reverse complement.
GCTATTATTAAACTCTCACGCCGGCCAAGAGGCCTTTTTCCCGGCCACGCACGCTCGCGGAGCCGGCCCGCTATTATTAAACTCTCACGCCTGCAAGGAGGCCTTTTTCCCGGGCACGCACGCTCGCCGGGCCGGCCCGCTATTATTAAACTCTCACGCCGGCCAAGAGGCCCTTTTCCCGGGCACGCACGCTCGATGAGCCGGCCCGCTATTATTAAACTCTCACGCCGGCCAAGAGGCCCTTTTCCCGGGCACGCACGCTCGCCGAGCCGGCCCGCTATTATTAAACTCTCACGCCGGCCAAGAGGCCTTTTTCCCGGCCACGCACGCTCGCGGAGCCGGCCCGCTATTATTAAACTCTCACGCCTGCAAGGAGGCCTTTTTCCCGGGCACGCACGCTCGCCGGGCCGGCCCGCTATTATTAAACTCTCACGCCGGCCAAGAGGCCCTTTTCCCGGGCACGCACGCTCGATGAGCCGGCCCGCTATTATTAAACTCTCACGCCGGCCAAGAGGCCCTTTTCCCGGGCACGCACGCTCGCCGAGCCGGCCCGCTATTATTAAACTCTCACGCCTGCAAGGAGGCCTTTTTCCCGGGCACGCACGCTCGCTGAGCCGGCCCGCTATTATTAAACTCTCACGCCGGCCAAGAGGCCCTTTTCCCGGGCACGCACGCTCGCCGAGCCGGCCCGCTATTATTAAACTCTCACGCCGGCCAAGAGGCCTTTTTCCCGGGCACGCACGCTCGCCGAGCCGGCCCGCTATTATTAAACTCTCACGCCGGCCAGGAGGCATTTTTCCCGGGCACGCACGCTCGCCGTGCAGGCCCGCCATTTGCCTACCACACCGCCGTCTGGCGGACACCAAGCGGTACCGCCGACCCCTCCCGTTGAAAATGAATGGGGGATTTTTTTTCAATCCCCCAAGCCGGCCAAGAGGCCTTTTTCCCGGGCACGCACGCTCGATGAGCCGGCCCGCTATTATTAAACTCTTACGCCTGCAAGGAGGCCTTTTTCCCGGGCACGCACGCTTGCCGAGCCGGCCCGCTATTATTAAACTCTCACGCCTGCAAGGAGGCCTTTTTCCCGGGCACGCACGCTCGCCGGGCCGGCCCGCTATTATTAAACTCTCACGCCGGCCAGGAGGCATTTTTCCCGGGCACGCACGCTCGCCGTGCAGGCCCGCCATTTGCCTACCACACCGCCGTCTGGCGGACACCAAGCGGTACCGCCGACCCCTCCCGTTGAAAATGAATGGGGGATTTTTTTTTACAATCCCCCAAGCCGGCCAAGAGGCCTTTTTCCCGGGCACGCACGCTCGATGAGCCGGCCCGCTATTATTAAACTCTCACGCCGGCCAAGAGGCCCTTTTCCCGGGCACGCACGCTCGATGAGCCGGCCCGCTATTATTAAACACTCACGCCTGCAAGGAGGCCTTTTTCCCGGGCACGCACGCTCGCCGGGCCGGCCCGCTATTATTAAACTCTCACGCCGGCCAAGAGGCCTTTTTCCCGGGCACGCACGCTCGATGAGCCGGCCCGCTATTATTAAACTCTTACGCCTGCAAGGAGGCCTTTTTCCCGGGCACGCACGCTCGCCGAGCCGGCCCGCTATTATTAAACTCTCACGCCTGCAAGGAGGCCTTTTTCCCGGGCACGCACGCTCGCAGAGCCGGCCCGCTATTATTAAACTCTCACGCCGGCCAGGAGGCCTTTTTCCCGGGCACGCACGCTCGCCGTGCAGGCCCGCCATTTGCCTACCACACCGCCGTCTGGCGGACACCAAGCGGTACCGCCGACCCCTCCCGTTGAAAATGAATGGGGGATTTTTTTTTCAATCCCCCAAGCCGGCCAAGAGGCCTTTTTCCCGGGCACGCACGCTCGATGAGCCGGCCCGCTATTATTAAACGCTCACGCCTGCAAGGAGGCCTTTTTCCCGGGCACGCACGCTCGCCGGGCCGGCCCGCTATTATTAAACTCTCACGCCGGCCAAGAGGCCTTTTTCCCGGGCACGCACGCTCTCCGGGCCGGCCCGCTATTATTAAACTCTCACGCCTGCAAGGAGGCCTTTTTCCCGGGCATGCACGCTCGCGGGGCCGGCCCGCTATTATTAAACTCTCACGCCGGCCAAGAGGCCCTTTTCCCGGGCACGCACGCTCGCCGAGCCGGCCCGCTATTATTAAACTCTCACGCCTGCAAGGAGGCCCTTTTCCCGGGCACGCACGCTCGATGAGCCGGCCCGCTATTATTAAACTCTCACGCCTGCAAGGAGGCCTTTTTCCCGGGCACGCACGCTCGCGGGGCCGGCCCGCTATTATTAAACGCTCAGGCCGGCCAAGAGGCCCTTTTCCCGGGCACGCACGCTCGATGAGCCGGCCCGCTATTATTAAACGCTCAGGCCGGCCAAGAGGCCCTTTTCCCGGGCACGCACGCTCGCAGAGCCGGCCCGCTATTATTAAACTCTCACGCCTGCAAGGAGGCCCTTTTCCCGGGCACGCACGCTCGATGAGCCGGCCCGCTATTATTAAACTCTCACGCCTGCAAGGAGGCCTTTTTCCCGGGCACGCACGCTCGCCGGGCCGGCCCGCTATTATTAAACTCTCACGCCTGCAAGGAGGCCTTTTTCCCGGGCACGCACGCTCGCTGAGCCGGCCCGCTATTATTAAACTCTCACGCCGGCCAAGAGGCCCTTTTCCCGGGCACGCACGCTCGCCGAGCCGGCCCGCTATTATTAAACTCTCACGCCGGCCAAGAGGCCTTTTTCCCGGGCACGCACGCTCGCCGAGCCGGCCCGCTATTATTAAACTCTCACGCCGGCCAGGAGGCATTTTTCCCGGGCACGCACGCTCGCCGTGCAGGCCCGCCATTTGCCTACCACACCGCCGTCTGGCGGACACCAAGCGGTACCGCCGACCCCTCCCGTTGAAAATGAATGGGGGATTTTTTTTCAATCCCCCAAGCCGGCCAAGAGGCCTTTTTCCCGGGCACGCACGCTCGATGAGCCGGCCCGCTATTATTAAACTCTTACGCCTGCAAGGAGGCCTTTTTCCCGGGCACGCACGCTTGCCGAGCCGGCCCGCTATTATTAAACTCTCACGCCTGCAAGGAGGCCTTTTTCCCGGGCACGCACGCTCGCCGGGCCGGCCCGCTATTATTAAACTCTCACGCCGGCCAGGAGGCATTTTTCCCGGGCACGCACGCTCGCCGTGCAGGCCCGCCATTTGCCTACCACACCGCCGTCTGGCGGACACCAAGCGGTACCGCCGACCCCTCCCGTTGAAAATGAATGGGGGATTTTTTTTTACAATCCCCCAAGCCGGCCAAGAGGCCTTTTTCCCGGGCACGCACGCTCGATGAGCCGGCCCGCTATTATTAAACTCTCACGCCGGCCAAGAGGCCCTTTTCCCGGGCACGCACGCTCGATGAGCCGGCCCGCTATTATTAAACACTCACGCCTGCAAGGAGGCCTTTTTCCCGGGCACGCACGCTCGCCGGGCCGGCCCGCTATTATTAAACTCTCACGCCGGCCAAGAGGCCTTTTTCCCGGGCACGCACGCTCGATGAGCCGGCCCGCTATTATTAAACTCTTACGCCTGCAAGGAGGCCTTTTTCCCGGGCACGCACGCTCGCCGAGCCGGCCCGCTATTATTAAACTCTCACGCCTGCAAGGAGGCCTTTTTCCCGGGCACGCACGCTCGCAGAGCCGGCCCGCTATTATTAAACTCTCACGCCGGCCAGGAGGCCTTTTTCCCGGGCACGCACGCTCGCCGTGCAGGCCCGCCATTTGCCTACCACACCGCCGTCTGGCGGACACCAAGCGGTACCGCCGACCCCTCCCGTTGAAAATGAATGGGGGATTTTTTTTTCAATCCCCCAAGCCGGCCAAGAGGCCTTTTTCCCGGGCACGCACGCTCGATGAGCCGGCCCGCTATTATTAAACGCTCACGCCTGCAAGGAGGCCTTTTTCCCGGGCACGCACGCTCGCCGGGCCGGCCCGCTATTATTAAACTCTCACGCCGGCCAAGAGGCCTTTTTCCCGGGCACGCACGCTCTCCGGGCCGGCCCGCTATTATTAAACTCTCACGCCTGCAAGGAGGCCTTTTTCCCGGGCATGCACGCTCGCGGGGCCGGCCCGCTATTATTAAACTCTCACGCCGGCCAAGAGGCCCTTTTCCCGGGCACGCACGCTCGCCGAGCCGGCCCGCTATTATTAAACTCTCACGCCTGCAAGGAGGCCCTTTTCCCGGGCACGCACGCTCGATGAGCCGGCCCGCTATTATTAAACTCTCACGCCTGCAAGGAGGCCTTTTTCCCGGGCACGCACGCTCGCGGGGCCGGCCCGCTATTATTAAACGCTCAGGCCGGCCAAGAGGCCCTTTTCCCGGGCACGCACGCTCGATGAGCCGGCCCGCTATTATTAAACGCTCAGGCCGGCCAAGAGGCCCTTTTCCCGGGCACGCACGCTCGCAGAGCCGGCCCGCTATTATTAAACTCTCACGCCTGCAAGGAGGCCCTTTTCCCGGGCACGCACGCTCGATGAGCCGGCCCGCTATTATTAAACTCTCACGCCTGCAAGGAGGCCTTTTTCCCGGGCACGCACGCTCGCCGGGCCGGCCCGCTATTATTAAACTCTCACGCCGGCCAAGAGGCCTTTTTCCCGTGCACGCACGCTCGCCGAGCCGGCCCGCTATTATTAAACTCTCACGCCTGCAAGGAGGCCTTTTTCCCGGGCACGCACGCTCGCCGGGCCGGCCCGCTATTATTAAACTCTCACGCCTGCAAGGAGGCCTTTTTCCCGGGCACGCACGCTCGCCGGGCCGGCCCGCTATTATTAAACGCTCACGCCTGCAAGGAGGCCTTTTTCCCGGGCACGCACGCTCGCCGGGCCGGCCCGCTATTATTAAACTCTCACGCCGGCCAAGAGGCCCTTTTCCCGGGCACGCACGCTCGATGAGCCGGCCCGCTATTATTAAACTCTCACGCCGGCCAAGAGGCCTTTTTCCCGGGCACGCACGCTCGCCGAGCCGGCCCGCCTTTTGCCTACCACACCGCCGTCTGGCGGACACCGACCCCTGGTACATCTGCCATTGAAAATGAATGGGGGAATTTTTTCAAACTCCCAATCCGAGCAAGAGGCCCCTTTTCCGGCCACACTCGCCCGCCGGGCCGGCCCGCTCTTTACCCCTGGTACCCCCAGCAACACCCCTGGTACCCCCAGCCTTGCCCCTGGTACCTCCCCCATTGAAAATGAATGGTGACCCCTGGTACCCCCAGCAACACCCCTGGTACCCTCAACCTTACCCCTGGTACCCTCAGCTGCACCCCTGGTACCCTCAGCCTTACCCCTGGTACCCCCAGCCAGCTTCGCCCCTGGTACCCCCAGCCTTGCCCCTGGTACCTCCGCCATTGAAAATGAATGGGGGAATTTTTTCAAACTCCCAATACGACCAAGAGGCCCCTTTTCCGGCCAAACTCGCACGCCGGGCCGGCCCGCTCTTTACCCCTGGTACCCCCAGCTCTACCCCTGGTACCCCCGCCATTGAAAATGAATGGGGGAATTTTTTCAAACTCCCAATCCGACCAAGAGGCCCCTTTTCCGGCCACACTCGCCCGCCGGGCCGGCCCGCTCTTTACCCCTGGTACCCCCAGCCTTGCCCCTGGTACCTCCGCCATTGGAAATGAATGGGGGATTTTTTTCAAACTCCCAATCCGACCGAGAGGCCTCTTTCCCGGCCACACTCGCCCGCCGGGCCGGCCCGCTCTTTACCCCTGGTACCCTCAGCGGCACCCCTGGTACCTCCAGCCCTACCCCTGGTACCCTCAGCGGCACCCCTGGTACCCCCAGCGGCACCCCTGGTACCCTCAGCCTTACCCCTGGTACCCCCAGCGGCACCCCTGGTACCCTCAGCCTTACCCCTGGTACCCCCAGCGGCACCCCTGGTACCCTCAGCCTTACCCCTGGTACCCCCAGCGGCACCCCTGGTACCTCCAGCCCTACCCCTGGTACCCTCAGCGGCACCCCTGGTACCCTCAGCGGCACCCCTGGTACCCCCAGCGGCACCCCTGGTACCCTCAGCGGCACCCCTGGTACCCTCAGCCTTACCCCTGGTACCCCCAGCGGCACCCCTGGTACCCTCAGCCTTACCCCTGGTACCCCCAGCCAGCTTCGCCCCTGGTACCCCCAGCCTTGCCCCTGGTACCTCCGCCATTGGAAATGAATGGGGGATTTTTTTCAAACTCCCAATCCGACCGAGTGGCCTCTTTCCCGGCCGCACTCGGCCTCCTCGCCGGCCCCTTCCGGCGCTGCAAACTCCAAGTTTTCAATCCGACCGAGTGGCCTCTTTCCCGGCCGCACTCGGCCTCCTCGCCGGCCCCTTCCGGCTTGCAAACTCCAAGTTTTCAATCCGACCGAGTGGCCTCTTTCCCGGCCGCACTCGGCCTCCTCGCCGGCCCCTTCCGGCGCTGCAAACTCCAAGTTTTCAATCCGACCGAGAGGCCTCCCTCCCGGCCGCACTCGGCCTCCTCGCCGGCCCCTTCCGGCGCTGCAAACTCCAAGTTTTCAATCCGACCGAGAGGCCTCTTTCCCGGCCGCACTCGGCCTCCTCGCCGGCCCTCTCCTTCCGGGCGGGCCGACCCCTGGTACCTCCGCCGCGGAGG
>NW_028233894.1:125000-127500 GCF_054856545.1 Hippocampus guttulatus | reverse complement strand
AATCCCCCGCGCGGACTGCGCGGTCCCCACCCGTTTACCTCTCAACGGTTTCACGCCCTGTTGAACTCTCTCTTCAAAGTTCTTTTCAACTTTCCCTTAAGGTACTTGTCCGCTATCGGTCTCGTGCCAGTATTTAGCCTTAGATGGAGTTTACCACCCGCTTTGGGCTGCATTCCCAAACAACCCGACTCCGAGAAGGCCTCGCCCCGGCGCGCCGGGGGCCGCTACCGGCCTCACACCGTCCTCGGGCAGAGCCTCCATCAGAAGGACTCGGGCCCCCACCGGGCGGCGCCGGGCAAAGCGACCTTCTATACGCCACATGTCCCGCGCCCTCCGCCGGGCGGGGATTCGGCGCTGGGCTTCTCCCTCTTCGCTCGCCGCTACTGAGGGAATCCTTGTTAGTTTCTTTTCCTCCGCTTAGTAATATGCTTAAATTCAGCGGGTCGTCTCGTCTGATCTGAGGTCGTAGTCGAACGGGGTTAGAGGCGGGGGCGACGGATCGCCTCCCGTCATCGGGGGTCGGCCGTTAACCCCGCGCCTCGCCGGGCGCACGACTCCTACGCGGCCGCGCGGTGCGTCGCGGCGGACTGCGCGGCGGGGGACGGATCCTCCATCGGCAGCCGCCGCGGGCCCCTGCGGCCGCGCGGTGGTCGGGCCCGTCGAGGGCGCGGGCGGTCGGGTCTATACTTAGGGGGACGAGGGCCGTGCCGTCCGCCCCCCCCACCCCCATTTCCCCGTGCGGGGAGGGAAGGTGGGGGGGGTAGGCCGGCGGTGGCCCGCGACGCCCCAACCGCGGGAGGGGGGCGCCCGTGGGCGCCCCGATCCCGATAGATGTACAAGCGACGCTCAGACAGGCGTGGCCCCGGGAGGGACCCGGGGCCGCAAGGTGCGTTCAAAGTGTCGATGATCAATGTGTCCTGCAATTCACATTAGTTCTCGCAGCTAGCTGCGTCCTTCATCGACGCACGAGCCGAGTGATCCACCGCTGAGAGTCGTACGTTTGGTTTGCGGTTTTGGCCAACATTCAGAGAAGGGGTTAAAAAGGGGGATAACGGCGCCTCCGGGCGCTCCTAGCCCCCCCCGCCCCGCCGGCAGGCCGGGGGGGGACTTCGGAGACATTGAACCCCCCGCTCGCCGCCGAAGGTGGCGAGAAGGTTGGGTACCCGGCGACTGGGGGTAAGGTTCCGAGGTCGGCCAGGTCGCGATGGCACCGGCGGGGGAGTGGTCCCCGACGCCGGCCGCGGCCCGGCCTGGACTATGGGAGCGTTGACAAGGCGGACGGGACGTCGACGACCGCGCGGACGCGCGGGGTGGGGCGGTCGGGGAACGCCGACGGGCGCCTGACCGGGGGGGGGGCCGGCGGGGGCCGGGCGGGACGCGGGGAGCGGCCGGCCGCGCGACGACGCAAACCGACATACACCCCGCGCCCGACACCGTCCTCCTGACCTTCCTCCCCCCCCGCGACGCCCGCGGCGCACCCGCCCGCCGCCCCGCGGCCGCGCGGCCGCCGCCGCCCGCCGCGCGGCCGCCCCGCGGCCGCGCGGCCGCCGCCGCCCGCCGCCTATCGGCGTTTCTCACGCTTCGGACTCGGGGGGCCGGGGCGCGGCGGGGAGCGCCCCGGCGCCGCCGCCGACGGCACCGCGGGGTCGGGCCGCGGGGGCTGGGGGCCACGTGCCCCCGCCCCGCGCCTCTCCCCGCGGGCCGCCTTCGACGTCGCCGCCGCCGCCGCCGCCGCCGCCGTCCTCCTCCGCCCGTGTGTTCGCTCTGGACTCGGGGGGCCGGGGAGCGCCGGGGTGCGCCGGCGCCGCCGCCGACGGCACCGCGGGGTCGGGCCGCGGGGGCTGGGGGCGCTTACGGGTCGGGGCGGGGGTGTAGGCGACCGGCCAAAGACCGGCACCGTACCCCCCGCCCGTCTCCTTCACGCCCCCGCCCCGCGCCTCTCCCCGCGGGCCGCCTTCGACGTCGCCACCGCCGCCGCCGCCGCCACCGCCGTCCTCCTCCGCCCAACCGTTTGCATCTGTTCGCTCATGACTCGGGAGGCCGGGGCGCGCCGGGGTGCGTCGGCGCCGCCTCCGACGGCACCGCGGGGTCGGGCCGCGGGGGCTGGGGGCCACGTGCCCCCGCCCCGCGCCTCTCCCCGCGGGCCGCCTTCAACGTCGCCGCCGCCGCCGCCGCCGCCACCGCCGTCCTCCTCCGCCCATCCGTTTGCATCTGTCCGCTCATGACTCGGGAGGCCGGGGTGCGCCGGCGCCGCCTCCGACGGCACCGCGGGGTCGGGCCGCGGGGGCTGGGGGCCACGTGCCCCCGCCCCGCGCCTCTCCCCGCGGGCCGCCTTCGACGTCGCCGCCGCCGCCTCCGTCCTCCTCCGCCCATCCGTCCGCTCCGAACTCGGGAGGCCGGGGTGCGCCGGCGCCGCCTCCGACGGCACCGCGGGGTCGGGCCGCGGGGGCTGGGGGCCACGTGCCCCCGCCCCGCGCCTCTCCCCGCGTGCCGCCTTCGA
>NW_028233894.1:110000-120000 GCF_054856545.1 Hippocampus guttulatus | reverse complement strand
GATGGTCTGATTATACTCTTAGGGGCCTCCCCTGTGTCGCCCTGGAGGTCACCCATTCAAAACATGCTCACCTATATACGTTTCGGAAAGTATTTTGGTGAACGCTCACTTTCTAAGCCTTTTAGCCTTCTTGACCCCCTAACTCCCCATATCTGGTTTACCTACTACAGCGCCCCTAACGACCAAAATCGGTACTGCATACCCCTGGTACCCCCGCCATTGAAAATGAATGGGGGAATTTTTTTAATTTCTCAATCCGGCCAGGAGGCCTCTTTTTCGGCCACGCTCGGCCGGCGAGCCGGTCCGCTCTTTACCCCTGGTACCCCCAGCCCTACCCCTGGTACCTCCCCCATTGAAAATGAATGGCGACCCCTGGTACCCCCAGCAACACCCCTGGTACCCTCAGCCTTACCCCTGGTACCCTCAGCTCAACCCCTGGTACCCCCAGCCTAACCCCTGGTACCCTCAGCGGCACCCCTGGTACCCTCAGCAACACCCCTGGTACCCCCAGCCAGCTTCGCCCCTGGTACCCTCAGCCTTACCCCTGGTACCCTCAGCCCAACCCCTGGTACCCTCAGCCCAACCCCTGGTACCCCCAGCCAGCTTCGCCCCTGGTACCCTCAGCCTTACCCCTGGTACCCCCAGCCTTACCCCTGGTACCTCCAGCCTAACCCCTGGTACCTCCAGCCTTACCCCTGGTACCTCCAGCCTTACCCCTGGTACCTCCAGCCTTACCCCTGGTACCTCCAGCCGTACCCCTGGTACCCTCAGCCTTACCCCTGGTACCCTCAGCCTTACCCCTGGTACCCTCAGCCTTACCCCTGGTACCCTCAGCCGCACCCCTGGTACCCTCAGCGGCACCCCTGGTACCCTCAGCCTTACCCCTGGTACCCTCAGCCGCACCCCTGGTACCCTCAGCGGCACCCCTGGTACCCTCAGCGGCACCCCTGGTACCCTCAGCCGTACCCCTGGTACCCTCAGCCGAACCCCTGGTACCCTCAGCGGCACCCCTGGTACCCTCAGCGGCACCCCTGGTACCCTCAGCGGCACCCCTGGTACCCTCAGCCGTACCCCTGGTACCCTCATCGGCACCCCTGGTACCCTCAGCGGCACCCCTGGTACCCTCAGCTGCACCCCTGGTACCCTCAGCGGCACCCCTGGTACCCTCAGCGGCACCCCTGGTACCTCCGCCATTGAAAATGAATGGGCGGCCTTCCCACCTGCCGTCAGCCGCCCGGAGGGGGAAATAGAAAATATTCGAAAGTGCGGAGCTCCGCCGTCAGAGGCCGGCTTTTCGCCCGAGGTATCCGCCCCGGGCGCCTCTCGGGCGGCCTTCCCAACTGCCGTCGGCCGCCCGGAGGGGGAAATAGAAAATATTCGAAAGTGCGGAGCTCCGCCGTCAGAGGCCGGCTTTTCGCCCGAGGTATCCGCCCCGGGGCGCCTCTCGGGCGGCCTTCCCAACTGCCGTCGGCCGCCCGGAGGGGGAAATAGAAAATATTCGAAAGTGCGGAGCTCCGCCGTCAGAGGCCGGCTTTTCGCCCGAGGTATCCGCCCCGGGCGCCTCTCGGGCGGCCTTCCCAACTGCCGTCGGCCGCCCGGAGGGGGAAATAGAAAATATTCGAAAGTGCGGAGCTCCGCCGTCAGAGGCCGGCTTTTCGCCCGAGGTATCCGCCCCGGGCGCCTCTCGGGCGGCCTTCCCAACTGCCGTCGGCCGCCCGGAGGGGGAAATAGAAAATATTCGAAAGTGCGGAGCTCCGCCGTCAGAGGCCGGCTTTTCGCCCGAGGTATCCGCCCCGGGCGCCTCTCGGGCGGCCTTCCCAACTGCCGTCGGCCGCCCGGAGGGGGAAATAGAAAATATTCGAAAGTGCGGAGCTCCGCCGTCAGAGGCCGGCTTTTCGCCCGAGGTATCCGCCCCGGGCGCCTCTCGGGCGGCCTTCCCAACTGCCGTCGGCCGCCCGGAGGGGGAAATAGAAAATATTCGAAAGTGCGGAGCTCCGCCGTCAGAGGCCGGCTTTTCGCCCGAGGTATCCGCCCCGGGCGCCTCTCGGGCGGCCTTCCCAACTGCCGTCGGCCGCCCGGAGGGGGAGATAGAAAATATTCGAAAGTGCGGAGCTCCGCCGTCAGAGGCCGGCTTTTCGCCCGAGGTATCCGCCCCGGGCGCCTCTCGGGCGGCCTTCCCAACTGCCGTCGACCGCCCGGAGGGGGAAATAGAAAATATTCGAAAGTGCGGAGCTCCGCCGTCAGAGGCCGGCTTTTCGCCCGAGGTATCCGCCCCGGGCGCCTCTCGGGCGGCCTTCCCAACTGCCGTCGACCGCCCGGAGGGGGAAATAGAAAATATTCGAAAGTGCGGAGCTCCGCCGTCAGAGGCCGGCTTTTCGCCCGAGGTATCCGCCCCGGGCGCCTCTCGGGCGGCCTTCCCAACTGCCGTCGACCGCCCGGAGGGGGAGATAGAAAATATTCGAAAGTGCGGAGCTCCGCCGTCAGAGGCCGGCTCCACGCTTCATTCATCCGACCGAGACGCCTCTCCGCCGGCCACACTCGGCTGCGGGGCCGGCCCGCTCTCCGCCATTGAAAATGAATGGGGGGCATTTTCTCATGCTTTCAATCCGCCTAAGAGGCATCTTTCCCGGCCAACTTTGTGCCCCTGGTACCTCCAGCATCGAGAAAGCATGGTGACTCGTCCGACACATGCCCCCCTATATACGTTTCGGAAAGTATTTTGGTGAACGGTCACTTTCTAAGCCTTTCGCCTTCTTGACCCCCTAACTCCGCATATCTGGTTTACCTACTACAGCGCCCCTAACGACCAAAATCGGTACTGCTACCCCTGGTACCCCCGCCATTGAAAATGAATGGGGGAATTTTTTTAATCCCCCAGGCCGGCCAGGAGGCCCCTTTCCCGGCCAAACTCGCACGCTGGGCCGGCCCGCTCTTTACCCCTGGTACCCCCGCCATTGAAAATGAATGGGGGAATTTTTTTCAATCTCCCAGGCCGGCCAGGAGGGCTCTTTCCCGGCCACACTCGCACGCCGGGCCGGCCCGCTCTTTACCCCTGGTACCCCCAGCTCTACCCCTGGTACCCCCGCCATTGAAAATGAATGGGGGAATTTTTTCAATCTCCCAATCCGACCAAGAGGCCTCTTTTCCGGCCAAACTCGCACGCCGGGCCGGCCCGCTCTTTACCCCTGGTACCCCCAGCTCTACCCCTGGTACCCCCGCCATTGAAAATGAATGGGGGAATTTTTTCAATCTCCCAATCCGACCAAGAGGCCTCTTTTCCGGCCAAACTCGCACGCCGGGCCGGCCCGCTCTTTACCCCTGGTACCCCCAGCTCTACCCCTGGTACCCCCGCCATTGAAAATGAATGGGGGAATTTTTTCAATCTCCCAATCCGACCAAGAGGCCTCTTTTCCGGCCAAACTCGCACGCCGGGCCGGCCCGCTCTTTACCCCTGGTACCCCCAGCTCTACCCCTGGTACCCCCGCCATTGAAAATGAATGGGGGAATTTTTTCAATCTCCCACGCCGGCCAAGAGGCCTTTTTCCCGGGCACGCACGCTCGCCGGGCCGGCCCGCTATTATTAAACTCTCACCCCTGCAAGGAGGCCTTTTTCCCGGGCACGCACGCTCGCGGGGCCGGCCCGCTATTATTAAACTCTCACGCCGGCCAAGAGGCCTTTTTCCCGGGCACGCACGCTCGCCGGGCCGGCCCGCTATTATTAAACTCTCACGCCTGCAAGGAGGCCTTTTTCCCGGGCACGCACGCTCGCCGGGCCGGCCCGCTATTATTGAACTCTCACGCCTGCAAGGAGGCCTTTTTCCCGGCCACGCACGCTCGCGGAGCCGGCCCGCTATTATTAAACTCTCACGCCTGCAAGGAGGCCTTTTTCCCGGGCACGCACGCTCGCCGGGCCGGCCCGCTATTATTAAACTCTCACGCCTGCAAGGAGGCCTTTTTCCCGGGCACGCACGCTCGCCGGGCCGGCCCGCTATTATTAAACTCTCACGCCTGCAAGGAGGCCTTTTTCCCGGGCACGCACGCTCGCCGGGCCGGCCCGCTATTATTAAACTCTCACGCCTGCAAGGAGGCCTTTTTCCCGGGCACGCACGCTCGCCGGGCCGGCCCGCTATTATTAAACTCTCACGCCGGCCAAGAGGCCCTTTTCCCGGGCACGCACGCTCGATGAGCCGGCCCGCTATTATTAAACTCTCACGCCGGCCAAGAGGCCCTTTTCCCGGGCACGCACGCTCGATGAGCCGGCCCGCTATTATTAAACTCTCACGCCGGCCAAGAGGCCTTTTTCCCGGCCACGCACGCTCGCGGAGCCGGCCCGCTATTATTAAACTCTCACGCCTGCAAGGAGGCCTTTTTCCCGGGCACGCACGCTCGCCGGGCCGGCCCGCTATTATTAAACTCTCACGCCGGCCAAGAGGCCCTTTTCCCGGGCACGCACGCTCGATGAGCCGGCCCGCTATTATTAAACTCTCACGCCGGCCAAGAGGCCCTTTTCCCGGGCACGCACGCTCGCCGAGCCGGCCCGCTATTATTAAACTCTCACGCCGGCCAAGAGGCCTTTTTCCCGGCCACGCACGCTCGCGGAGCCGGCCCGCTATTATTAAACTCTCACGCCTGCAAGGAGGCCTTTTTCCCGGGCACGCACGCTCGCCGGGCCGGCCCGCTATTATTAAACTCTCACGCCGGCCAAGAGGCCCTTTTCCCGGGCACGCACGCTCGATGAGCCGGCCCGCTATTATTAAACTCTCACGCCGGCCAAGAGGCCCTTTTCCCGGGCACGCACGCTCGCCGAGCCGGCCCGCTATTATTAAACTCTCAGGCCCGCTATTATTAAACTCTCACGCCGGCCAAGAGGCCCTTTTCCCGGGCACGCACGCTCGATGAGCCGGCCCGCTATTATTAAACTCTCACGCCTGCAAGGAGGCCTTTTTCCCGGGCACGCACGCTCGCTGAGCCGGCCCGCTATTATTAAACTCTCACGCCGGCCAAGAGGCCCTTTTCCCGGGCACGCACGCTCGATGAGCCGGCCCGCTATTATTAAACTCTCACGCCGGCCAAGAGGCCCTTTTCCCGGGCACGCACGCTCGCCGAGCCGGCCCGCTATTATTAAACTCTCACGCCGGCCAAGAGGCCTTTTTCCCGGCCACGCACGCTCGCGGAGCCGGCCCGCTATTATTAAACTCTCACGCCTGCAAGGAGGCCTTTTTCCCGGGCACGCACGCTCGCCGGGCCGGCCCGCTATTATTAAACTCTCACGCCTGCAAGGAGGCCTTTTTCCCGGGCACGCACGCTCGCCGGGCCGGCCCGCTATTATTAAACTCTCACGCCGGCCAAGAGGCCCTTTTCCCGGGCACGCACGCTCGATGAGCCGGCCCGCTATTATTAAACTCTCACGCCGGCCAAGAGGCCCTTTTCCCGGGCACGCACGCTCGCCGAGCCGGCCCGCTATTATTAAACTCTCAGGCCCGCTATTATTAAACTCTCACGCCGGCCAAGAGGCCCTTTTCCCGGGCACGCACGCTCGATGAGCCGGCCCGCTATTATTAAACTCTCACGCCTGCAAGGAGGCCTTTTTCCCGGGCACGCACGCTCGCTGAGCCGGCCCGCTATTATTAAACTCTCACGCCGGCCAAGAGGCCCTTTTCCCGGGCACGCACGCTCGCCGAGCCGGCCCGCTATTATTAAACTCTCACGCCGGCCAAGAGGCCTTTTTCCCGGGCACGCACGCTCGCCGAGCCGGCCCGCTATTATTAAACTCTCACGCCGGCCAGGAGGCATTTTTCCCGGGCACGCACGCTCGCCGTGCAGGCCCGCCATTTGCCTACCACACCGCCGTCTGGCGGACACCAAGCGGTACCGCCGACCCCTCCCGTTGAAAATGAATGGGGGATTTTTTTTCAATCCCCCAAGCCGGCCAAGAGGCCTTTTTCCCGGGCACGCACGCTCGATGAGCCGGCCCGCTATTATTAAACTCTTACGCCTGCAAGGAGGCCTTTTTCCCGGGCACGCACGCTCGCCGAGCCGGCCCGCTATTATTAAACTCTCACGCCTGCAAGGAGGCCTTTTTCCCGGGCACGCACGCTCGATGAGCCGGCCCGCTATTATTAAACTCTCACGCCGGCCAGGAGGCATTTTTCCCGGGCACGCACGCTCGCCGTGCAGGCCCGCCATTTGCCTACCACACCGCCGTCTGGCGGACACCACGCGGTACCGCCGACCCCTCCCGTTGAAAATGAATGGGGGATTTTTTTTTACAATCCCCCAAGCCGGCCAAGAGGCCTTTTTCCCGGGCACGCACGCTCGATGAGCCGGCCCGCTATTATTAAACTCTCACGCCGGCCAAGAGGCCCTTTTCCCGGGCACGCACGCTCGATGAGCCGGCCCGCTATTATTAAACACTCACGCCTGCAAGGAGGCCTTTTTCCCGGGCACGCACGCTCGCCGGGCCGGCCCGCTATTATTAAACTCTCACGCCGGCCAAGAGGCCTTTTTCCCGGGCACGCACGCTCGATGAGCCGGCCCGCTATTATTAAACTCTTACGCCTGCAAGGAGGCCTTTTTCCCGGGCACGCACGCTCGCCGAGCCGGCCCGCTATTATTAAACTCTCACGCCTGCAAGGAGGCCTTTTTCCCGGGCACGCACGCTCGCAGAGCCGGCCCGCTATTATTAAACTCTCACGCCGGCCAGGAGGCCTTTTTCCCGGGCACGCACGCTCGCCGTGCAGGCCCGCCATTTGCCTACCACACCGCCGTCTGGCGGACACCAAGCGGTACCGCCGACCCCTCCCGTTGAAAATGAATGGGGGATTTTTTTTTCAATCCCCCAAGCCGGCCAAGAGGCCTTTTTCCCGGGCACGCACGCTCGATGAGCCGGCCCGCTATTATTAAACTCTCACGCCGGCCAAGAGGCCCTTTTCCCGGGCACGCACGCTCGATGAGCCGGCCCGCTATTATTAAACGCTCACGCCTGCAAGGAGGCCTTTTTCCCGGGCACGCACGCTCGCCGGGCCGGCCCGCTATTATTAAACTCTCACGCCGGCCAAGAGGCCTTTTTCCCGGGCACGCACGCTCTCCGGGCCGGCCCGCTATTATTAAACTCTCACGCCTGCAAGGAGGCCTTTTTCCCGGGCACGCACGCTCGCCGTGCAGGCCCGCCATTTGCCTACCACACCGCCGTCTGGCGGACACCAAGCGGTACCGCCGACCCCTCCCGTTGAAAATGAATGGGGGATTTTTTTTCAATCCCCCAAGCCGGCCAAGAGGCCTTTTTCCCGGGCACGCACGCTCGCCGGGCCGGCCCGCTATTATTAAACGCTCAGGCCGGCCAAGAGGCCCTTTTCCCGGGCACGCACGCTCGCAGAGCCGGTCCGCTATTATTAAACGCTCACGCCTGCAAGGAGGCCTTTTTCCCGGGCACGCACGCTCGCCGGGCCGGCCCGCTATTATTAAACTCTCACCCCTGCAAGGAGGCCTTTTTCCCGGGCACGCACGCTCGCGGGGCCGGCCCGCTATTATTAAACTCTCACGCCGGCCAAGAGGCCCTTTTCCCGGGCACGCACGCTCGCCGAGCCGGCCCGCTATTATTAAACTCTCACGCCTGCAAGGAGGCCCTTTTCCCGGGCACGCACGCTCGATGAGCCGGCCCGCTATTATTAAACTCTCACGCCTGCAAGGAGGCCTTTTTCCCGGGCACGCACGCTCGCGGGGCCGGCCCGCTATTATTAAACGCTCAGGCCGGCCAAGAGGCCCTTTTCCCGGGCACGCACGCTCGATGAGCCGGCCCGCTATTATTAAACGCTCAGGCCGGCCAAGAGGCCCTTTTCCCGGGCACGCACGCTCGCAGAGCCGGCCCGCTATTATTAAACTCTCACGCCTGCAAGGAGGCCCTTTTCCCGGGCACGCACGCTCGATGAGCCGGCCCGCTATTATTAAACTCTCACGCCTGCAAGGAGGCCTTTTTCCCGGGCACGCACGCTCGCCGGGCCGGCCCGCTATTATTAAACTCTCACGCCGGCCAAGAGGCCTTTTTCCCGTGCACGCACGCTCGCCGAGCCGGCCCGCTATTATTAAACTCTCACGCCTGCAAGGAGGCCTTTTTCCCGGGCACGCACGCTCGCCGGGCCGGCCCGCTATTATTAAACTCTCACGCCTGCAAGGAGGCCTTTTTCCCGGGCACGCACGCTCGCCGGGCCGGCCCGCTATTATTAAACGCTCACGCCTGCAAGGAGGCCTTTTTCCCGGGCACGCACGCTCGCCGGGCCGGCCCGCTATTATTAAACTCTCACGCCGGCCAAGAGGCCCTTTTCCCGGGCACGCACGCTCGATGAGCCGGCCCGCTATTATTAAACTCTCACGCCGGCCAAGAGGCCTTTTTCCCGGGCACGCACGCTCGCCGAGCCGGCCCGCCTTTTGCCTACCACACCGCCGTCTGGCGGACACCGACCCCTGGTACATCTGCCATTGAAAATGAATGGGGGAATTTTTTCAAACTCCCAATCCGAGCAAGAGGCCCCTTTTCCGGCCACACTCGCCCGCCGGGCCGGCCCGCTCTTTACCCCTGGTACCCCCAGCAACACCCCTGGTACCCCCAGCCTTGCCCCTGGTACCTCCCCCATTGAAAATGAATGGTGACCCCTGGTACCCCCAGCAACACCCCTGGTACCCTCAACCTTACCCCTGGTACCCTCAGCTGCACCCCTGGTACCCTCAGCCTTACCCCTGGTACCCCCAGCCAGCTTCGCCCCTGGTACCCCCAGCCTTGCCCCTGGTACCTCCGCCATTGAAAATGAATGGGGGAATTTTTTCAAACTCCCAATACGACCAAGAGGCCCCTTTTCCGGCCAAACTCGCACGCCGGGCCGGCCCGCTCTTTACCCCTGGTACCCCCAGCTCTACCCCTGGTACCCCCGCCATTGAAAATGAATGGGGGAATTTTTTCAAACTCCCAATCCGACCAAGAGGCCCCTTTTCCGGCCACACTCGCCCGCCGGGCCGGCCCGCTCTTTACCCCTGGTACCCCCAGCCTTGCCCCTGGTACCTCCGCCATTGGAAATGAATGGGGGATTTTTTTCAAACTCCCAATCCGACCGAGAGGCCTCTTTCCCGGCCACACTCGCCCGCCGGGCCGGCCCGCTCTTTACCCCTGGTACCCTCAGCGGCACCCCTGGTACCTCCAGCCCTACCCCTGGTACCCTCAGCGGCACCCCTGGTACCCCCAGCGGCACCCCTGGTACCCTCAGCCTTACCCCTGGTACCCCCAGCGGCACCCCTGGTACCCTCAGCCTTACCCCTGGTACCCCCAGCGGCACCCCTGGTACCCTCAGCCTTACCCCTGGTACCCCCAGCGGCACCCCTGGTACCTCCAGCCCTACCCCTGGTACCCTCAGCGGCACCCCTGGTACCCTCAGCGGCACCCCTGGTACCCCCAGCGGCACCCCTGGTACCCTCAGCGGCACCCCTGGTACCCTCAGCCTTACCCCTGGTACCCCCAGCGGCACCCCTGGTACCCTCAGCCTTACCCCTGGTACCCCCAGCCAGCTTCGCCCCTGGTACCCCCAGCCTTGCCCCTGGTACCTCCGCCATTGGAAATGAATGGGGGATTTTTTTCAAACTCCCAATCCGACCGAGTGGCCTCTTTCCCGGCCGCACTCGGCCTCCTCGCCGGCCCCTTCCGGCGCTGCAAACTCCAAGTTTTCAATCCGACCGAGTGGCCTCTTTCCCGGCCGCACTCGGCCTCCTCGCCGGCCCCTTCCGGCTTGCAAACTCCAAGTTTTCAATCCGACCGAGTGGCCTCTTTCCCGGCCGCACTCGGCCTCCTCGCCGGCCCCTTCCGGCGCTGCAAACTCCAAGTTTTCAATCCGACCGAGAGGCCTCCCTCCCGGCCGCACTCGGCCTCCTCGCCGGCCCCTTCCGGCGCTGCAAACTCCAAGTTTTCAATCCGACCGAGAGGCCTCCCTCCCGGCCGCACTCGGCCTCCTCGCCGGCC
>NW_028233894.1:87500-97500 GCF_054856545.1 Hippocampus guttulatus | reverse complement strand
AGCCTTTTAGCCTTCTTGACCCCCTAACTCCCCATATCTGGTTTACCTACTACAGCGCCCCTAACGACCAAAATCGGTACTGCATACCCCTGGTACCCCCGCCATTGAAAATGAATGGGGGAATTTTTTTAATTTCTCAATCCGGCCAGGAGGCCTCTTTTTCGGCCACGCTCGGCCGGCGAGCCGGTCCGCTCTTTACCCCTGGTACCCCCAGCCCTACCCCTGGTACCTCCCCCATTGAAAATGAATGGCGACCCCTGGTACCCCCAGCAACACCCCTGGTACCCTCAGCCTTACCCCTGGTACCCTCAGCTCAACCCCTGGTACCCCCAGCCTAACCCCTGGTACCCTCAGCGGCACCCCTGGTACCCTCAGCAACACCCCTGGTACCCCCAGCCAGCTTCGCCCCTGGTACCCTCAGCCTTACCCCTGGTACCCTCAGCCCAACCCCTGGTACCCTCAGCCCAACCCCTGGTACCCCCAGCCAGCTTCGCCCCTGGTACCCTCAGCCTTACCCCTGGTACCCCCAGCCTTACCCCTGGTACCTCCAGCCTAACCCCTGGTACCTCCAGCCTTACCCCTGGTACCTCCAGCCTTACCCCTGGTACCTCCAGCCTTACCCCTGGTACCTCCAGCCGTACCCCTGGTACCCTCAGCCTTACCCCTGGTACCCTCAGCCTTACCCCTGGTACCCTCAGCCTTACCCCTGGTACCCTCAGCCGCACCCCTGGTACCCTCAGCGGCACCCCTGGTACCCTCAGCCTTACCCCTGGTACCCTCAGCCGCACCCCTGGTACCCTCAGCGGCACCCCTGGTACCCTCAGCGGCACCCCTGGTACCCTCAGCCGTACCCCTGGTACCCTCAGCCGAACCCCTGGTACCCTCAGCGGCACCCCTGGTACCCTCAGCGGCACCCCTGGTACCCTCAGCGGCACCCCTGGTACCCTCAGCGGCACCCCTGGTACCCTCAGCCGTACCCCTGGTACCCTCAGCGGCACCCCTGGTACCCTCAGCGTCACCCCTGGTACCCTCAGCTGCACCCCTGGTACCCTCGGCGGCACCCCTGGTACCCTCAGCGGCACCCCTGGTACCTCCGCCATTGAAAATGAATGGGCGGCCTTCCCACCTGCCGTCAGCCGCCCGGAGGGGGAAATAGAAAATATTCGAAAGTGCGGAGCTCCGCCGTCAGAGGCCGGCTTTTCGCCCGGGGTATCCGCCCCGGGGCGCCTCTCGGGCGACCTTCCCAACTGCCGTCGGCCGCCCGGAGGGGGAAATAGAAAATATTCGAAAGTGCGGAGCTCCGCCGTCAGAGGCCGGCTTTTCGCCCGAGGTATCCGCCCCGGGGCGCCTCTCGGGCGGCCTTCCCAACTGCCGTCGGCCGCCCGGAGGGGGAAATAGAAAATATTCGAAAGTGCGGAGCTCCGCCGTCAGAGGCCGGCTTTTCGCCCGAGGTATCCGCCCCGGGCGCCTCTCGGGCGGCCTTCCCAACTGCCGTCGGCCGCCCGGAGGGGGAAATAGAAAATATTCGAAAGTGCGGAGCTCCGCCGTCAGAGGCCGGCTTTTCGCCCGAGGTATCCGCCCCGGGCGCCTCTCGGGCGGCCTTCCCAACTGCCGTCGGCCGCCCGGAGGGGGAAATAGAAAATATTCGAAAGTGCGGAGCTCCGCCGTCAGAGGCCGGCTTTTCGCCCGAGGTATCCGCCCCGGGCGCCTCTCGGGCGGCCTTCCCAACTGCCGTCGGCCGCCCGGAGGGGGAAATAGAAAATATTCGAAAGTGCGGAGCTCCGCCGTCAGAGGCCGGCTTTTCGCCCGAGGTATCCGCCCCGGGCGCCTCTCGGGCGGCCTTCCCAACTGCCGTCGGCCGCCCGGAGGGGGAAATAGAAAATATTCGAAAGTGCGGAGCTCCGCCGTCAGAGGCCGGCTTTTCGCCCGAGGTATCCGCCCCGGGCGCCTCTCGGGCGGCCTTCCCAACTGCCGTCGGCCGCCCGGAGGGGGAAATAGAAAATATTCGAAAGTGCGGAGCTCCGCCGTCAGAGGCCGGCTTTTCGCCCGAGGTATCCGCCCCGGGCGCCTCTCGGGCGGCCTTCCCAACTGCCGTCGGCCGCCCGGAGGGGGAGATAGAAAATATTCGAAAGTGCGGAGCTCCGCCGTCAGAGGCCGGCTTTTCGCCCGAGGTATCCGCCCCGGGCGCCTCTCGGGCGGCCTTCCCAACTGCCGTCGACCGCCCGGAGGGGGAAATAGAAAATATTCGAAAGTGCGGAGCTCCGCCGTCAGAGGCCGGCTTTTCGCCCGAGGTATCCGCCCCGGGCGCCTCTCGGGCGGCCTTCCCAACTGCCGTCGACCGCCCGGAGGGGGAGATAGAAAATATTCGAAAGTGCGGAGCTCCGCCGTCAGAGGCCGGCTCCACGCTTCATTCATCCGACCGAGACGCCTCTCCGCCGGCCACACTCGGCTGCGGGGCCGGCCCGCTCTCCGCCATTGAAAATGAATGGGGGGCATTTTCTCATGCTTTCAATCCGCCTAAGAGGCATCTTTCCCGGCCAACTTTGTGCCCCTGGTACCTCCAGCATCGAGAAAGCATGGTGACTCGTCCGACACATGCCCCCCTATATACGTTTCGGAAAGTATTTTGGTGAACGGTCACTTTCTAAGCCTTTCGCCTTCTTGACCCCCTAACTCCGCATATGTGGTTTACCTACTACAGCGCCCCTAACGACCAAAATCGGTACTGCTACCCCTGGTACCCCCGCCATTGAAAATGAATGGGGGAATTTTTTTAATCCCCCAGGCCGGCCAGGAGGCCCCTTTCCCGGCCAAACTCGCACGCTGGGCCGGCCCGCTCTTTACCCCTGGTACCCCCGCCATTGAAAATGAATGGGGGAATTTTTTTCAATCTCCCAGGCCGGCCAGGAGGGCTCTTTCCCGGCCACACTCGCACGCCGGGCCGGCCCGCTCTTTACCCCTGGTACCCCCAGCTCTACCCCTGGTACCCCCGCCATTGAAAATGAATGGGGGAATTTTTTCAATCTCCCAATCCGACCAAGAGGCCTCTTTTCCGGCCAAACTCGCACGCCGGGCCGGCCCGCTCTTTACCCCTGGTACCCCCAGCTCTACCCCTGGTACCCCCGCCATTGAAAATGAATGGGGGAATTTTTTCAATCTCCCAATCCGACCAAGAGGCCTCTTTTCCGGCCAAACTCGCACGCCGGGCCGGCCCGCTCTTTACCCCTGGTACCCCCAGCTCTACCCCTGGTACCCCCGCCATTGAAAATGAATGGGGGAATTTTTTCAATCTCCCAATCCGACCAAGAGGCCTCTTTTCCGGCCAAACTCGCACGCCGGGCCGGCCCGCTCTTTACCCCTGGTACCCCCAGCTCTACCCCTGGTACCCCCGCCATTGAAAATGAATGGGGGAATTTTTTCAATCTCCCACGCCGGCCAAGAGGCCTTTTTCCCGGGCACGCACGCTCGCCGGGCCGGCCCGCTATTATTAAACTCTCACGCCTGCAAGGAGGCCTTTTTCCCGGGCACGCACGCTCGCCGGGCCGGCCCGCTATTATTAAACTCTCACGCCTGCAAGGAGGCCTTTTTCCCGGGCACGCACGCTCGCCGGGCCGGCCCGCTATTATTAAACTCTCACGCCTGCAAGGAGGCCTTTTTCCCGGGCACGCACGCTCGCCGGGCCGGCCCGCTATTATTAAACTCTCACGCCTGCAAGGAGGCCTTTTTCCCGGGCACGCACGCTCGCCGGGCCGGCCCGCTATTATTAAACTCTCACGCCGGCCAAGAGGCCCTTTTCCCGGGCACGCACGCTCGATGAGCCGGCCCGCTATTATTAAACTCTCACGCCGGCCAAGAGGCCCTTTTCCCGGGCACGCACGCTCGATGAGCCGGCCCGCTATTATTAAACTCTCACGCCGGCCAAGAGGCCTTTTTCCCGGCCACGCACGCTCGCGGAGCCGGCCCGCTATTATTAAACTCTCACGCCTGCAAGGAGGCCTTTTTCCCGGGCACGCACGCTCGCCGGGCCGGCCCGCTATTATTAAACTCTCACGCCTGCAAGGAGGCCTTTTTCCCGGGCACGCACGCTCGCCGGGCCGGCCCGCTATTATTAAACTCTCACGCCTGCAAGGAGGCCTTTTTCCCGGGCACGCACGCTCGCCGGGCCGGCCCGCTATTATTAAACTCTCACGCCGGCCAAGAGGCCCTTTTCCCGGGCACGCACGCTCGATGAGCCGGCCCGCTATTATTAAACTCTCACGCCGGCCAAGAGGCCCTTTTCCCGGGCACGCACGCTCGATGAGCCGGCCCGCTATTATTAAACTCTCACGCCGGCCAAGAGGCCTTTTTCCCGGCCACGCACGCTCGCGGAGCCGGCCCGCTATTATTAAACTCTCACGCCTGCAAGGAGGCCTTTTTCCCGGGCACGCACGCTCGCCGGGCCGGCCCGCTATTATTAAACTCTCACGCCGGCCAAGAGGCCCTTTTCCCGGGCACGCACGCTCGATGAGCCGGCCCGCTATTATTAAACTCTCACGCCGGCCAAGAGGCCCTTTTCCCGGGCACGCACGCTCGCCGAGCCGGCCCGCTATTATTAAACTCTCACGCCGGCCAAGAGGCCTTTTTCCCGGCCACGCACGCTCGCGGAGCCGGCCCGCTATTATTAAACTCTCACGCCTGCAAGGAGGCCTTTTTCCCGGGCACGCACGCTCGCCGGGCCGGCCCGCTATTATTAAACTCTCACGCCGGCCAAGAGGCCCTTTTCCCGGGCACGCACGCTCGATGAGCCGGCCCGCTATTATTAAACTCTCACGCCGGCCAAGAGGCCCTTTTCCCGGGCACGCACGCTCGCCGAGCCGGCCCGCTATTATTAAACTCTCACGCCTGCAAGGAGGCCTTTTTCCCGGGCACGCACGCTCGCTGAGCCGGCCCGCTATTATTAAACTCTCACGCCGGCCAAGAGGCCCTTTTCCCGGGCACGCACGCTCGCCGAGCCGGCCCGCTATTATTAAACTCTCACGCCGGCCAAGAGGCCTTTTTCCCGGGCACGCACGCTCGCCGAGCCGGCCCGCTATTATTAAACTCTCACGCCGGCCAGGAGGCATTTTTCCCGGGCACGCACGCTCGCCGTGCAGGCCCGCCATTTGCCTACCACACCGCCGTCTGGCGGACACCAAGCGGTACCGCCGACCCCTCCCGTTGAAAATGAATGGGGGATTTTTTTTCAATCCCCCAAGCCGGCCAAGAGGCCTTTTTCCCGGGCACGCACGCTCGATGAGCCGGCCCGCTATTATTAAACTCTTACGCCTGCAAGGAGGCCTTTTTCCCGGGCACGCACGCTTGCCGAGCCGGCCCGCTATTATTAAACTCTCACGCCTGCAAGGAGGCCTTTTTCCCGGGCACGCACGCTCGCCGGGCCGGCCCGCTATTATTAAACTCTCACGCCGGCCAGGAGGCATTTTTCCCGGGCACGCACGCTCGCCGTGCAGGCCCGCCATTTGCCTACCACACCGCCGTCTGGCGGACACCAAGCGGTACCGCCGACCCCTCCCGTTGAAAATGAATGGGGGATTTTTTTTTACAATCCCCCAAGCCGGCCAAGAGGCCTTTTTCCCGGGCACGCACGCTCGATGAGCCGGCCCGCTATTATTAAACTCTCACGCCGGCCAAGAGGCCCTTTTCCCGGGCACGCACGCTCGATGAGCCGGCCCGCTATTATTAAACACTCACGCCTGCAAGGAGGCCTTTTTCCCGGGCACGCACGCTCGCCGGGCCGGCCCGCTATTATTAAACTCTCACGCCGGCCAAGAGGCCTTTTTCCCGGGCACGCACGCTCGATGAGCCGGCCCGCTATTATTAAACTCTTACGCCTGCAAGGAGGCCTTTTTCCCGGGCACGCACGCTCGCCGAGCCGGCCCGCTATTATTAAACTCTCACGCCTGCAAGGAGGCCTTTTTCCCGGGCACGCACGCTCGCAGAGCCGGCCCGCTATTATTAAACTCTCACGCCGGCCAGGAGGCCTTTTTCCCGGGCACGCACGCTCGCCGTGCAGGCCCGCCATTTGCCTACCACACCGCCGTCTGGCGGACACCAAGCGGTACCGCCGACCCCTCCCGTTGAAAATGAATGGGGGATTTTTTTTTCAATCCCCCAAGCCGGCCAAGAGGCCTTTTTCCCGGGCACGCACGCTCGATGAGCCGGCCCGCTATTATTAAACGCTCACGCCTGCAAGGAGGCCTTTTTCCCGGGCACGCACGCTCGCCGGGCCGGCCCGCTATTATTAAACTCTCACGCCGGCCAAGAGGCCTTTTTCCCGGGCACGCACGCTCTCCGGGCCGGCCCGCTATTATTAAACTCTCACGCCTGCAAGGAGGCCTTTTTCCCGGGCATGCACGCTCGCGGGGCCGGCCCGCTATTATTAAACTCTCACGCCGGCCAAGAGGCCCTTTTCCCGGGCACGCACGCTCGCCGAGCCGGCCCGCTATTATTAAACTCTCACGCCTGCAAGGAGGCCCTTTTCCCGGGCACGCACGCTCGATGAGCCGGCCCGCTATTATTAAACTCTCACGCCTGCAAGGAGGCCTTTTTCCCGGGCACGCACGCTCGCCGGGCCGGCCCGCTATTATTAAACTCTCACGCCGGCCAAGAGGCCTTTTTCCCGTGCACGCACGCTCGCCGAGCCGGCCCGCTATTATTAAACTCTCACGCCTGCAAGGAGGCCTTTTTCCCGGGCACGCACGCTCGCCGGGCCGGCCCGCTATTATTAAACTCTCACGCCTGCAAGGAGGCCTTTTTCCCGGGCACGCACGCTCGCAGAGCCGGCCCGCTATTATTAAACTCTCACGCCGGCCAGGAGGCCTTTTTCCCGGGCACGCACGCTCGCCGTGCAGGCCCGCCATTTGCCTACCACACCGCCGTCTGGCGGACACCAAGCGGTACCGCCGACCCCTCCCGTTGAAAATGAATGGGGGATTTTTTTTTCAATCCCCCAAGCCGGCCAAGAGGCCTTTTTCCCGGGCACGCACGCTCGATGAGCCGGCCCGCTATTATTAAACTCTCACGCCGGCCAAGAGGCCCTTTTCCCGGGCACGCACGCTCGATGAGCCGGCCCGCTATTATTAAACGCTCACGCCTGCAAGGAGGCCTTTTTCCCGGGCACGCACGCTCGCCGGGCCGGCCCGCTATTATTAAACTCTCACGCCGGCCAAGAGGCCTTTTTCCCGGGCACGCACGCTCTCCGGGCCGGCCCGCTATTATTAAACTCTCACGCCTGCAAGGAGGCCTTTTTCCCGGGCACGCACGCTCGCCGTGCAGGCCCGCCATTTGCCTACCACACCGCCGTCTGGCGGACACCAAGCGGTACCGCCGACCCCTCCCGTTGAAAATGAATGGGGGATTTTTTTTCAATCCCCCAAGCCGGCCAAGAGGCCTTTTTCCCGGGCACGCACGCTCGCCGGGCCGGCCCGCTATTATTAAACGCTCAGGCCGGCCAAGAGGCCCTTTTCCCGGGCACGCACGCTCGCAGAGCCGGTCCGCTATTATTAAACTCTCACGCCTGCAAGGAGGCCCTTTTCCCGGGCACGCACGCTCGATGAGCCGGCCCGCTATTATTAAACGCTCACGCCTGCAAGGAGGCCTTTTTCCCGGGCACGCACGCTCGCCGGGCCGGCCCGCTATTATTAAACTCTCACCCCTGCAAGGAGGCCTTTTTCCCGGGCACGCACGCTCGCGGGGCCGGCCCGCTATTATTAAACTCTCACGCCGGCCAAGAGGCCCTTTTCCCGGGCACGCACGCTCGCCGAGCCGGCCCGCTATTATTAAACTCTCACGCCTGCAAGGAGGCCCTTTTCCCGGGCACGCACGCTCGATGAGCCGGCCCGCTATTATTAAACTCTCACGCCTGCAAGGAGGCCTTTTTCCCGGGCACGCACGCTCGCGGGGCCGGCCCGCTATTATTAAACGCTCAGGCCGGCCAAGAGGCCCTTTTCCCGGGCACGCACGCTCGATGAGCCGGCCCGCTATTATTAAACGCTCAGGCCGGCCAAGAGGCCCTTTTCCCGGGCACGCACGCTCGCAGAGCCGGCCCGCTATTATTAAACTCTCACGCCTGCAAGGAGGCCCTTTTCCCGGGCACGCACGCTCGATGAGCCGGCCCGCTATTATTAAACTCTCACGCCTGCAAGGAGGCCTTTTTCCCGGGCACGCACGCTCGCCGGGCCGGCCCGCTATTATTAAACTCTCACGCCGGCCAAGAGGCCTTTTTCCCGGGCACGCACGCTCGCCGAGCCGGCCCGCTATTATTAAACTCTCACGCCTGCAAGGAGGCCTTTTTCCCGGGCACGCACGCTCGCCGGGCCGGCCCGCTATTATTAAACTCTCACGCCTGCAAGGAGGCCTTTTTCCCGGGCACGCACGCTCGCCGGGCCGGCCCGCTATTATTAAACGCTCACGCCTGCAAGGAGGCCTTTTTCCCGGGCACGCACGCTCGTCGGGCCGGCCCGCTCTTTACCCCTGGTACCCCCAGCTCTACCCCTGGTACCCCCGCCATTGAAAATGAATGGGGGAATTTTTTCAATCTCCCAATCCGACCAAGAGGCCTCTTTTCCGGCCAAACTCGCACGCCGGGCCGGCCCGCTCTTTACCCCTGGTACCCCCAGCTCTACCCCTGGTACCCCCGCCATTGAAAATGAATGGGGGAATTTTTTCAAACTCCCAATACGACCAAGAGGCCCCTTTTCCGGCCAAACTCGCACGCCGGGCCGGCCCGCTCTTTACCCCTGGTACCCCCAGCTCTACCCCTGGTACCCCCGCCATTGAAAATGAATGGGGGAATTTTTTCAAACTCCCAATCCGACCAAGAGGCCCCTTTTCCGGCCACACTCGCCCGCCGGGCCGGCCCGCTCTTTACCCCTGGTACCCCCAGCCTTGCCCCTGGTACCTCCGCCATTGGAAATGAATGGGGGATTTTTTTCAAACTCCCAATCCGACCGAGAGGCCTCTTTCCCGGCCACACTCGCCCGCCGGGCCGGCCCGCTCTTTACCCCTGGTACCCTCAGCGGCACCCCTGGTACCTCCAGCCCTACCCCTGGTACCCTCAGCGGCACCCCTGGTACCCCCAGCGGCACCCCTGGTACCCTCAGCCTTACCCCTGGTACCCCCAGCGGCACCCCTGGTACCCTCAGCCTTACCCCTGGTACCCCCAGCGGCACCCCTGGTACCCTCAGCCTTACCCCTGGTACCCCCAGCGGCACCCCTGGTACCTCCAGCCCTACCCCTGGTACCCTCAGCGGCACCCCTGGTACCCTCAGCGGCACCCCTGGTACCCCCAGCGGCACCCCTGGTACCCTCAGCGGCACCCCTGGTACCCTCAGCCTTACCCCTGGTACCCCCAGCGGCACCCCTGGTACCCTCAGCCTTACCCCTGGTACCCCCAGCCAGCTTCGCCCCTGGTACCCCCAGCCTTGCCCCTGGTACCTCCGCCATTGGAAATGAATGGGGGATTTTTTTCAAACTCCCAATCCGACCGAGTGGCCTCTTTCCCGGCCGCACTCGGCCTCCTCGCCGGCCCCTTCCGGCGCTGCAAACTCCAAGTTTTCAATCCGACCGAGTGGCCTCTTTCCCGGCCGCACTCGGCCTCCTCGCCGGCCCCTTCCGGCTTGCAAACTCCAAGTTTTCAATCCGACCGAGTGGCCTCTTTCCCGGCCGCACTCGGCCTCCTCGCCGGCCCCTTCCGGCGCTGCAAACTCCAAGTTTTCAATCCGACCGAGAGGCCTCCCTCCCGGCCGCACTCGGCCTCCTCGCCGGCCCCTTCCGGCGCTGCAAACTCCAAGTTTTCAATCCGACCGAGAGGCCTCCCTCCCGGCCGCACTCGGCCTCCTCGCCGGCCCTCTCCTTCCGGGCGGGCCGACCCCTGGTACCTCCGCCGCGGAGGAAAAATATGGGGAATTTTCTCATTCTCCCAATCCGGCCGAGGGGCCCCTCCGCCGGCCACGCTTCGCCTCGT
>NW_028233894.1:67500-75000 GCF_054856545.1 Hippocampus guttulatus | reverse complement strand
TGCTCACCTATATACGTTTCGGAAAGTATTTTGGTGAACGCTCACTTTCTAAGCCTTTTAGCCTTCTTGACCCCCTAACTCCCCATATCTGGTTTACCTACTACAGCGCCCCTAACGACCAAAATCGGTACTGCATACCCCTGGTACCCCCGCCATTGAAAATGAATGGGGGAATTTTTTTAATTTCTCAATCCGGCCAGGAGGCCTCTTTTTCGGCCACGCTCGGCCGGCGAGCCGGTCCGCTCTTTACCCCTGGTACCCCCAGCCCTACCCCTGGTACCTCCCCCATTGAAAATGAATGGCGACCCCTGGTACCCCCAGCAACACCCCTGGTACCCTCAGCCTTACCCCTGGTACCCTCAGCTCAACCCCTGGTACCCCCAGCCTAACCCCTGGTACCCTCAGCGGCACCCCTGGTACCCTCAGCAACACCCCTGGTACCCCCAGCCAGCTTCGCCCCTGGTACCCTCAGCCTTACCCCTGGTACCCTCAGCCCAACCCCTGGTACCCTCAGCCCAACCCCTGGTACCCCCAGCCAGCTTCGCCCCTGGTACCCTCAGCCTTACCCCTGGTACCCCCAGCCTTACCCCTGGTACCTCCAGCCTAACCCCTGGTACCTCCAGCCTTACCCCTGGTACCTCCAGCCTTACCCCTGGTACCTCCAGCCTTACCCCTGGTACCTCCAGCCGTACCCCTGGTACCCTCAGCCTTACCCCTGGTACCCTCAGCCTTACCCCTGGTACCCTCAGCCTTACCCCTGGTACCCTCAGCCTTACCCCTGGTACCCTCAGCCGCACCCCTGGTACCCTCAGCGGCACCCCTGGTACCCTCAGCCTTACCCCTGGTACCCTCAGCCGCACCCCTGGTACCCTCAGCGGCACCCCTGGTACCCTCAGCGGCACCCCTGGTACCCTCAGCCGTACCCCTGGTACCCTCAGCCGAACCCCTGGTACCCTCAGCGGCACCCCTGGTACCCTCAGCGGCACCCCTGGTACCCTCAGCGGCACCCCTGGTACCCTCAGCGGCACCCCTGGTACCCTCAGCCGTACCCCTGGTACCCTCATCGGCACCCCTGGTACCCTCAGCGGCACCCCTGGTACCCTCAGCTGCACCCCTGGTACCCTCAGCGGCACCCCTGGTACCCTCAGCGGCACCCCTGGTACCTCCGCCATTGAAAATGAATGGGCGGCCTTCCCACCTGCCGTCAGCCGCCCGGAGGGGGAAATAGAAAATATTCGAAAGTGCGGAGCTCCGCCGTCAGAGGCCGGCTTTTCGCCCGGGGTATCCGCCCCGGGGCGCCTCTCGGGCGGCCTTCCCAACTGCCGTCGGCCGCCCGGAGGGGGAAATAGAAAATATTCGAAAGTGCGGAGCTCCGCCGTCAGAGGCCGGCTTTTCGCCCGAGGTATCCGCCCCGGGGCGCCTCTCGGGCGGCCTTCCCAACTGCCGTCGGCCGCCCGGAGGGGGAAATAGAAAATATTCGAAAGTGCGGAGCTCCGCCGTCAGAGGCCGGCTTTTCGCCCGAGGTATCCGCCCCGGGCGCCTCTCGGGCGGCCTTCCCAACTGCCGTCGGCCGCCCGGAGGGGGAAATAGAAAATATTCGAAAGTGCGGAGCTCCGCCGTCAGAGGCCGGCTTTTCGCCCGAGGTATCCGCCCCGGGCGCCTCTCGGGCGGCCTTCCCAACTGCCGTCGGCCGCCCGGAGGGGGAAATAGAAAATATTCGAAAGTGCGGAGCTCCGCCGTCAGAGGCCGGCTTTTCGCCCGAGGTATCCGCCCCGGGCGCCTCTCGGGCGGCCTTCCCAACTGCCGTCGGCCGCCCGGAGGGGGAAATAGAAAATATTCGAAAGTGCGGAGCTCCGCCGTCAGAGGCCGGCTTTTCGCCCGAGGTATCCGCCCCGGGCGCCTCTCGGGCGGCCTTCCCAACTGCCGTCGGCCGCCCGGAGGGGGAAATAGAAAAT
The DNA here is from genome assembly GCF_054856545.1 of Hippocampus guttulatus. Lineage (NCBI taxonomy): Eukaryota > Metazoa > Chordata > Actinopteri > Syngnathiformes > Syngnathidae > Hippocampus > Hippocampus guttulatus. The sequence continues at coordinate 73,045 of NW_028233894.1, read as the reverse complement.
ATTCGAAAGTGCGGAGCTCCGCCGTCAGAGGCCGGCTTTTCGCCCGAGGTATCCGCCCCGGGCGCCTCTCGGGCGGCCTTCCCAACTGCCGTCGGCCGCCCGGAGGGGGAGATAGAAAATATTCGAAAGTGCGGAGCTCCGCCGTCAGAGGCCGGCTTTTCGCCCGAGGTATCCGCCCCGGGCGCCTCTCGGGCGGCCTTCCCAACTGCCGTCGACCGCCCGGAGGGGGAAATAGAAAATATTCGAAAGTGCGGAGCTCCGCCGTCAGAGGCCGGCTTTTCGCCCGAGGTATCCGCCCCGGGCGCCTCTCGGGCGGCCTTCCCAACTGCCGTCGACCGCCCGGAGGGGGAGATAGAAAATATTCGAAAGTGCGGAGCTCCGCCGTCAGAGGCCGGCTCCACGCTTCATTCATCCGACCGAGACGCCTCTCCGCCGGCCACACTCGGCTGCGGGGCCGGCCCGCTCTCCGCCATTGAAAATGAATGGGGGGCATTTTCTCATGCTTTCAATCCGCCTAAGAGGCATCTTTCCCGGCCAACTTTGTGCCCCTGGTACCTCCAGCATCGAGAAAGCATGGTGACTCGTCCGACACATGCCCCCCTATATACGTTTCGGAAAGTATTTTGGTGAACGGTCACTTTCTAAGCCTTTCGCCTTCTTGACCCCCTAACTCCGCATATCTGGTTTACCTACTACAGCGCCCCTAACGACCAAAATCGGTACTGCTACCCCTGGTACCCCCGCCATTGAAAATGAATGGGGGAATTTTTTTAATCCCCCAGGCCGGCCAGGAGGCCCCTTTCCCGGCCAAACTCGCACGCTGGGCCGGCCCGCTCTTTACCCCTGGTACCCCCGCCATTGAAAATGAATGGGGGAATTTTTTTCAATCTCCCAGGCCGGCCAGGAGGGCTCTTTCCCGGCCACACTCGCACGCCGGGCCGGCCCGCTCTTTACCCCTGGTACCCCCAGCTCTACCCCTGGTACCCCCGCCATTGAAAATGAATGGGGGAATTTTTTCAATCTCCCAATCCGACCAAGAGGCCTCTTTTCCGGCCAAACTCGCACGCCGGGCCGGCCCGCTCTTTACCCCTGGTACCCCCAGCTCTACCCCTGGTACCCCCGCCATTGAAAATGAATGGGGGAATTTTTTCAATCTCCCAATCCGACCAAGAGGCCTCTTTTCCGGCCAAACTCGCACGCCGGGCCGGCCCGCTCTTTACCCCTGGTACCCCCAGCTCTACCCCTGGTACCCCCGCCATTGAAAATGAATGGGGGAATTTTTTCAATCTCCCACGCCGGCCAAGAGGCCTTTTTCCCGGGCACGCACGCTCGCCGGGCCGGCCCGCTATTATTAAACTCTCACCCCTGCAAGGAGGCCTTTTTCCCGGGCACGCACGCTCGCGGGGCCGGCCCGCTATTATTAAACTCTCACGCCGGCCAAGAGGCCTTTTTCCCGGGCACGCACGCTCGCCGGGCCGGCCCGCTATTATTAAACTCTCACGCCTGCAAGGAGGCCTTTTTCCCGGGCACGCACGCTCGCCGGGCCGGCCCGCTATTATTGAACTCTCACGCCTGCAAGGAGGCCTTTTTCCCGGGCACGCACGCTCGCGGAGCCGGCCCGCTATTATTAAACTCTCACGCCTGCAAGGAGGCCTTTTTCCCGGGCACGCACGCTCGCCGGGCCGGCCCGCTATTATTAAACTCTCACGCCTGCAAGGAGGCCTTTTTCCCGGGCACGCACGCTCGCCGGGCCGGCCCGCTATTATTAAACTCTCACGCCTGCAAGGAGGCCTTTTTCCCGGGCACGCACGCTCGCCGGGCCGGCCCGCTATTATTAAACTCTCACGCCTGCAAGGAGGCCTTTTTCCCGGGCACGCACGCTCGCCGGGCCGGCCCGCTATTATTAAACTCTCACGCCTGCAAGGAGGCCTTTTTCCCGGGCACGCACGCTCGCCGGGCCGGCCCGCTATTATTAAACGCTCACGCCTGCAAGGAGGCCTTTTTCCCGGGCACGCACGCTCGCCGGGCCGGCCCGCTATTATTAAACTCTCACGCCGGCCAAGAGGCCCTTTTCCCGGGCACGCACGCTCGATGAGCCGGCCCGCTATTATTAAACTCTCACGCCGGCCAAGAGGCCCTTTTCCCGGGCACGCACGCTCGATGAGCCGGCCCGCTATTATTAAACTCTCACGCCGGCCAAGAGGCCTTTTTCCCGGCCACGCACGCTCGCGGAGCCGGCCCGCTATTATTAAACTCTCACGCCTGCAAGGAGGCCTTTTTCCCGGGCACGCACGCTCGCGGGGCCGGCCCGCTATTATTAAACTCTCACGCCTGCAAGGAGGCCTTTTTCCCGGGCACGCACGCTCGCCGGGCCGGCCCGCTATTATTAAACTCTCACGCCGGCCAAGAGGCCCTTTTCCCGGGCACGCACGCTCGATGAGCCGGCCCGCTATTATTAAACTCTCACGCCGGCCAAGAGGCCCTTTTCCCGGGCACGCACGCTCGCCGGGCCGGCCCGCTATTATTGAACTCTCACGCCTGCAAGGAGGCCTTTTTCCCGGGCACGCACGCTCGCCGTGCAGGCCCGCCATTTGCCTACCACACCGCCGTCTGGCGGACACCAAGCGGTACCGCCGACCCCTCCCGTTGAAAATGAATGGGGGATTTTTTTTCAATCCCCCAAGCCGGCCAAGAGGCCTTTTTCCCGGGCACGCACGCTCGATGAGCCGGCCCGCTATTATTAAACTCTTACGCCTGCAAGGAGGCCTTTTTCCCGGGCACGCACGCTCGCCGAGCCGGCCCGCTATTATTAAACTCTCACGCCTGCAAGGAGGCCTTTTTCCCGGGCACGCACGCTCGATGAGCCGGCCCGCTATTATTAAACTCTCACGCCGGCCAGGAGGCATTTTTCCCGGGCACGCACGCTCGCCGTGCAGGCCCGCCATTTGCCTACCACACCGCCGTCTGGCGGACACCACGCGGTACCGCCGACCCCTCCCGTTGAAAATGAATGGGGGATTTTTTTTTACAATCCCCCAAGCCGGCCAAGAGGCCTTTTTCCCGGGCACGCACGCTCGATGAGCCGGCCCGCTATTATTAAACTCTCACGCCGGCCAAGAGGCCCTTTTCCCGGGCACGCACGCTCGATGAGCCGGCCCGCTATTATTAAACGCTCACGCCTGCAAGGAGGCCTTTTTCCCGGGCACGCACGCTCGCCGGGCCGGCCCGCTATTATTAAACTCTCACGCCGGCCAAGAGGCCTTTTTCCCGGGCACGCACGCTCGATGAGCCGGCCCGCTATTATTAAACTCTTACGCCTGCAAGGAGGCCTTTTTCCCGGGCACGCACGCTCGCCGAGCCGGCCCGCTATTATTAAACTCTCACGCCTGCAAGGAGGCCTTTTTCCCGGGCACGCACGCTCGCAGAGCCGGCCCGCTATTATTAAACTCTCACGCCGGCCAGGAGGCCTTTTTCCCGGGCACGCACGCTCGCCGTGCAGGCCCGCCATTTGCCTACCACACCGCCGTCTGGCGGACACCAAGCGGTACCGCCGACCCCTCCCGTTGAAAATGAATGGGGGATTTTTTTTTCAATCCCCCAAGCCGGCCAAGAGGCCTTTTTCCCGGGCACGCACGCTCGATGAGCCGGCCCGCTATTATTAAACTCTTACGCCTGCAAGGAGGCCTTTTTCCCGGGCACGCACGCTCGCCGAGCCGGCCCGCTATTATTAAACTCTCACGCCTGCAAGGAGGCCTTTTTCCCGGGCACGCACGCTCGCAGAGCCGGCCCGCTATTATTAAACTCTCACGCCGGCCAGGAGGCCTTTTTCCCGGGCACGCACGCTCGCCGTGCAGGCCCGCCATTTGCCTACCACACCGCCGTCTGGCGGACACCAAGCGGTACCGCCGACCCCTCCCGTTGAAAATGAATGGGGGATTTTTTTTTTCAATCCCCCAAGCCGGCCAAGAGGCCTTTTTCCCGGGCACGCACGCTCGATGAGCCGGCCCGCTATTATTAAACGCTCAGGCCGGCCAAGAGGCCCTTTTCCCGGGCACGCACGCTCGCAGAGCCGGCCCGCTATTATTAAACTCTCACGCCTGCAAGGAGGCCTTTTTCCCGGGCACGCACGCTCGCGGGGCCGGCCCGCTATTATTAAACGCTCAGGCCGGCCAAGAGGCCCTTTTCCCGGGCACGCACGCTCGATGAGCCGGCCCGCTATTATTAAACGCTCAGGCCGGCCAAGAGGCCCTTTTCCCGGGCACGCACGCTCGCAGAGCCGGTCCGCTATTATTAAACTCTCACGCCTGCAAGGAGGCCCTTTTCCCGGGCACGCACGCTCGATGAGCCGGCCCGCTATTATTAAACTCTCACGCCTGCAAGGAGGCCTTTTTCCCGGGCACGCACGCTCGCCGGGCCGGCCCGCTATTATTAAACTCTCACGCCGGCCAAGAGGCCTTTTTCCCGGGCACGCACGCTCGCCGAGCCGGCCCGCTATTATTAAACTCTCACGCCTGCAAGGAGGCCTTTTTCCCGGGCACGCACGCTCGCCGGGCCGGCCCGCTATTATTAAACTCTCACGCCTGCAAGGAGGCCTTTTTCCCGGGCACGCACGCTCGCCGGGCCGGCCCGCTATTATTAAACGCTCACGCCTGCAAGGAGGCCTTTTTCCCGGGCACGCACGCTCGCCGGGCCGGCCCGCTATTATTAAACTCTCACGCCGGCCAAGAGGCCCTTTTCCCGGGCACGCACGCTCGCCGGGCCGGCCCGCTATTATTAAACTCTCACGCCGGCCAAGAGGCCTTTTTCCCGGGCACGCACGCTCGCCGAGCCGGCCCGCCTTTTGCCTACCACACCGCCGTCTGGCGGACACCGACCCCTGGTACATCTGCCATTGAAAATGAATGGGGGAATTTTTTCAAACTCCCAATCCGAGCAAGAGGCCCCTTTTCCGGCCACACTCGCCCGCCGGGCCGGCCCGCTCTTTACCCCTGGTACCCCCAGCAACACCCCTGGTACCCCCAGCCTTGCCCCTGGTACCTCCCCCATTGAAAATGAATGGTGACCCCTGGTACCCCCAGCAACACCCCTGGTACCCTCAACCTTACCCCTGGTACCCTCAGCTGCACCCCTGGTACCCTCAGCCTTACCCCTGGTACCCCCAGCCAGCTTCGCCCCTGGTACCCCCAGCCTTGCCCCTGGTACCTCCGCCATTGAAAATGAATGGGGGAATTTTTTCAAACTCCCAATACGACCAAGAGGCCCCTTTTCCGGCCAAACTCGCACGCCGGGCCGGCCCGCTCTTTACCCCTGGTACCCCCAGCTCTACCCCTGGTACCCCCGCCATTGAAAATGAATGGGGGAATTTTTTCAAACTCCCAATCCGACCAAGAGGCCCCTTTTCCGGCCACACTCGCCCGCCGGGCCGGCCCGCTCTTTACCCCTGGTACCCCCAGCCTTGCCCCTGGTACCTCCGCCATTGGAAATGAATGGGGGATTTTTTTCAAACTCCCAATCCGACCGAGAGGCCTCTTTCCCGGCCACACTC
>NW_028233894.1:45000-55000 GCF_054856545.1 Hippocampus guttulatus | reverse complement strand
CCGTGTCGAGGTAATGGATTCCCGGGGGCGGGGGGCTTTCAGGCTGGGCACCCCCGCCCCCCATTTGGTCTGATCCGTGTTGTGCTTTTTTGCTAGCTGGTGGAGTACCGCGGTCGCTGGTCGGGGTGCGCGGGCGCCCTGTGACGAGGGGGGCCGCGCCGCCCGCCGGACTCTCAGGAGGATAAGAGAAACGACTTTTTCCGGACAGCCTCCGCCGCCGCCCATTGGGGGTGGACCGGAGCAACGCAGCAGCGAGCGACGGGGGTCCAGTGGTAGGACAGCTGGGAACAACATCGCGCGTAGCGCGGGGAGCCGGCTATGGTCTCGCTATGAGGTCCGCGCCGAGGCTTTCGACGCGGCCCCGGGAATGGTCGACCCGCAAGCCGAAGGAGCCTGAACCTCCAAGCGCCGGCGCGAGGCCGGGGCCGGTGGGGGCCCTCCGAAGGCGGGTCTTGGTTGCATATCGGTCAGTGGTTGTGTTGGTGCGACCTGTAAGGAGGGAAAAAGACTCGAATGGTCTCGCCGTCTCGCAGTGAGACATAGGGGGGGGTCGACCCGCAAGCCGAAGGAGCCTGAACCTCCAAGCGCCGGCGCGGGGGCCGGGGCCGGTGGGGGCCCTCCGAAGGCGGGTCTTAAGTTGCATATCGGTCAGTTTGTGTATGGGTGCGATGTGGAGGGGGACATATTCGAAAGTGCGGAGCTCCGCCGTCAGAGGCCGGGTTTTCGCACGGGGTATCCGCCCCGGGCGCCTCTCGGGCGGCCTTCCCAACTGCCGTCGACCGCCCGGAGGGGGAAACAGAAAATATTCGAAAGTGCGGAGCTCCGCCGTCAGAGGCCGGGTTTTCGCACGGGGTATCCGCCCCGGGCGCCTCTCGGGCGGCCTTCCCAACTGCCGTCGACCGCCCGGAGGGGGAAACAGAAAATGTTCGAAAGTGCGGAGCTCCGCCGTCAGAGGCCGGGTTTTCGCACGGGGTATCCGCCCCGGGCGCCTCTCGGGCGGCCTTCCCAACTGCCGTCGACCGCCCGGAGGGGGAAACAGAAAATATTCGAAAGTGCGGAGCTCCGCCGTCAGAGGCCGGGTTTTCGCACGGGGTATCCGCCCCGGGCGCCTCTCGGGCGGCCTTCCCAACTGCCGTCGACCGCCCGGAGGGGGAAACAGAAAATGTTCGAAAGTGCGGAGCTCCGCCGTCAGAGGCCGGGTTTTCGCACGGGGTATCCGCCCCGGGCGCCTCTCGGGCGGCCTTCCCAACTGCCGTCGACCGCCCGGAGGGGGAAACAGAAAATGTTCGAAAGTGCGGAGCTCCGCCGTCAGAGGCCGGGTTTTCGCACGGGGTATCCGCCCCGGGCGCCTCTCGGGCGGCCTTCCCAACTGCCGTCGACCGCCCGGAGGGGGAAACAGAAAATATTCGAAAGTGCGGAGCTCCGCCGTCAGAGGCCGGGTTTTCGCACGGGGTATCCGCCCCGGGCGCCTCTCGGGCGGCCTTCCCAACTGCCGTCGACCGCCTGGAGGGGGAAATAGAAAATATTCGATAGTGCGGAGCTCCGCCGTCAGAGGCCGTTCCAGTGCTTTTGGGTGGCTGGAAACACCCTCACGATGGTCTGATTATACTCTTAGGGGCCTCCCCTGTGTCGCCCTGGAGGTCACCCATTCAAAACATGCTCACCTATATACGTTTCGGAAAGTATTTTGGTGAACGCTCACTTTCTAAGCCTTTTAGCCTTCTTGACCCCCTAACTCCCCATATCTGGTTTACCTACTACAGCGCCCCTAACGACCAAAATCGGTACTGCATACCCCTGGTACCCCCGCCATTGAAAATGAATGGGGGAATTTTTTTAATTTCTCAATCCGGCCAGGAGGCCTCTTTTTCGGCCACGCTCGGCCGGCGAGCCGGTCCGCTCTTTACCCCTGGTACCCCCAGCCCTACCCCTGGTACCTCCCCCATTGAAAATGAATGGCGACCCCTGGTACCCCCAGCAACACCCCTGGTACCCTCAGCCTTACCCCTGGTACCCTCAGCTCAACCCCTGGTACCCCCAGCCTAACCCCTGGTACCCTCAGCGGCACCCCTGGTACCCTCAGCAACACCCCTGGTACCCCCAGCCAGCTTCGCCCCTGGTACCCTCAGCCTTACCCCTGGTACCCTCAGCCCAACCCCTGGTACCCTCAGCCCAACCCCTGGTACCCCCAGCCAGCTTCGCCCCTGGTACCCTCAGCCTTACCCCTGGTACCCCCAGCCTTACCCCTGGTACCTCCAGCCTAACCCCTGGTACCCCCAGCCTAACCCCTGGTACCCTCAGCCTTACCCCTGGTACCCCCAGCCTTACCCCTGGTACCTCCAGCCTAACCCCTGGTACCTCCAGCCTTACCCCTGGTACCTCCAGCCTTACCCCTGGTACCTCCAGCCGTACCCCTGGTACCCTCAGCGGCACCCCTGGTACCCTCAGCCTTACCCCTGGTACCCTCAGCCTTACCCCTGGTACCCTCAGCCTTACCCCTGGTACCCTCAGCCTTACCCCTGGTACCCTCAGCCGCACCCCTGGTACCCTCAGCGGTACCCCTGGTACCCTCAGCGGCACCCCTGGTACCCTCAGCCTTACCCCTGGTACCCTCAGCCGCACCCCTGGTACCCTCAGCGGCACCCCTGGTACCCTCAGCGGCACCCCTGGTACCCTCAGCGGCACCCCTGGTACCCTCAGCCGTACCCCTGGTACCCTCAGCGGCACCCCTGGTACCCTCAGCGGCACCCCTGGTACCCTCAGCGGCACCCCTGGTACCCTCAGCCGAACCCCTGGTACCCTCAGCGGCACCCCTGGTACCTCCGCCATTGAAAATGAATGGGCGGCCTTCCCACCTGCCGTCAGCCGCCCGGAGGGGGAAATAGAAAATATTCGAAAGTGCGGAGCTCCGCCGTCAGAGGCCGGCTTTTCGCCCGGGGTATCCGCCCCGGGGCGCCTCTCGGGCGGCCTTCCCAACTGCCGTCGGCCGCCCGGAGGGGGAAATAGAAAATATTCGAAAGTGCGGAGCTCCGCCGTCAGAGGCCGGCTTTTCGCCCGAGGTATCCGCCCCGGGGCGCCTCTCGGGCGGCCTTCCCAACTGCCGTCGGCCGCCCGGAGGGGGAAATAGAAAATATTCGAAAGTGCGGAGCTCCGCCGTCAGAGGCCGGCTTTTCGCCCGAGGTATCCGCCCCGGGCGCCTCTCGGGCGGCCTTCCCAACTGCCGTCGGCCGCCCGGAGGGGGAAATAGAAAATATTCGAAAGTGCGGAGCTCCGCCGTCAGAGGCCGGCTTTTCGCCCGAGGTATCCGCCCCGGGCGCCTCTCGGGCGGCCTTCCCAACTGCCGTCGGCCGCCCGGAGGGGGAAATAGAAAATATTCGAAAGTGCGGAGCTCCGCCGTCAGAGGCCGGCTTTTCGCCCGAGGTATCCGCCCCGGGCGCCTCTCGGGCGGCCTTCCCAACTGCCGTCGGCCGCCCGGAGGGGGAAATAGAAAATATTCGAAAGTGCGGAGCTCCGCCGTCAGAGGCCGGCTTTTCGCCCGAGGTATCCGCCCCGGGCGCCTCTCGGGCGGCCTTCCCAACTGCCGTCGGCCGCCCGGAGGGGGAAATAGAAAATATTCGAAAGTGCGGAGCTCCGCCGTCAGAGGCCGGCTTTTCGCCCGAGGTATCCGCCCCGGGCGCCTCTCGGGCGGCCTTCCCAACTGCCGTCGGCCGCCCGGAGGGGGAGATAGAAAATATTCGAAAGTGCGGAGCTCCGCCGTCAGAGGCCGGCTTTTCGCCCGAGGTATCCGCCCCGGGCGCCTCTCGGGCGGCCTTCCCAACTGCCGTCGACCGCCCGGAGGGGGAAATAGAAAATATTCGAAAGTGCGGAGCTCCGCCGTCAGAGGCCGGCTTTTCGCCCGAGGTATCCGCCCCGGGCGCCTCTCGGGCGGCCTTCCCAACTGCCGTCGACCGCCCGGAGGGGGAGATAGAAAATATTCGAAAGTGCGGAGCTCCGCCGTCAGAGGCCGGCTCCACGCTTCATTCATCCGACCGAGACGCCTCTCCGCCGGCCACACTCGGCTGCGGGGCCGGCCCGCTCTCCGCCATTGAAAATGAATGGGGGGCATTTTCTCATGCTTTCAATCCGCCTAAGAGGCATCTTTCCCGGCCAACTTTGTGCCCCTGGTACCTCCAGCATCGAGAAAGCATGGTGACTCGTCCGACACATGCCCCCCTATATACGTTTCGGAAAGTATTTTGGTGAACGGTCACTTTCTAAGCCTTTCGCCTTCTTGACCCCCTAACTCCGCATATCTGGTTTACCTACTACAGCGCCCCTAACGACCAAAATCGGTACTGCTACCCCTGGTACCCCCGCCATTGAAAATGAATGGGGGAATTTTTTTAATCCCCCAGGCCGGCCAGGAGGCCCCTTTCCCGGCCAAACTCGCACGCTGGGCCGGCCCGCTCTTTACCCCTGGTACCCCCGCCATTGAAAATGAATGGGGGAATTTTTTTCAATCTCCCAGGCCGGCCAGGAGGGCTCTTTCCCGGCCACACTCGCACGCCGGGCCGGCCCGCTCTTTACCCCTGGTACCCCCAGCTCTACCCCTGGTACCCCCGCCATTGAAAATGAATGGGGGAATTTTTTCAATCTCCCAATCCGACCAAGAGGCCTCTTTTCCGGCCAAACTCGCACGCCGGGCCGGCCCGCTCTTTACCCCTGGTACCCCCAGCTCTACCCCTGGTACCCCCGCCATTGAAAATGAATGGGGGAATTTTTTCAATCTCCCAATCCGACCAAGAGGCCTCTTTTCCGGCCAAACTCGCACGCCGGGCCGGCCCGCTCTTTACCCCTGGTACCCCCAGCTCTACCCCTGGTACCCCCGCCATTGAAAATGAATGGGGGAATTTTTTCAATCTCCCACGCCGGCCAAGAGGCCTTTTTCCCGGGCACGCACGCTCGCCGGGCCGGCCCGCTATTATTAAACTCTCACCCCTGCAAGGAGGCCTTTTTCCCGGGCACGCACGCTCGCGGGGCCGGCCCGCTATTATTAAACTCTCACGCCGGCCAAGAGGCCTTTTTCCCGGGCACGCACGCTCGCCGGGCCGGCCCGCTATTATTAAACTCTCACGCCTGCAAGGAGGCCTTTTTCCCGGGCACGCACGCTCGCCGGGCCGGCCCGCTATTATTGAACTCTCACGCCTGCAAGGAGGCCTTTTTCCCGGGCACGCACGCTCGCGGAGCCGGCCCGCTATTATTAAACTCTCACGCCTGCAAGGAGGCCTTTTTCCCGGGCACGCACGCTCGCCGGGCCGGCCCGCTATTATTAAACTCTCACGCCTGCAAGGAGGCCTTTTTCCCGGGCACGCACGCTCGCCGGGCCGGCCCGCTATTATTAAACTCTCACGCCTGCAAGGAGGCCTTTTTCCCGGGCACGCACGCTCGCCGGGCCGGCCCGCTATTATTAAACTCTCACGCCTGCAAGGAGGCCTTTTTCCCGGGCACGCACGCTCGCCGGGCCGGCCCGCTATTATTAAACTCTCACGCCTGCAAGGAGGCCTTTTTCCCGGGCACGCACGCTCGCCGGGCCGGCCCGCTATTATTAAACGCTCACGCCTGCAAGGAGGCCTTTTTCCCGGGCACGCACGCTCGCCGGGCCGGCCCGCTATTATTAAACTCTCACGCCGGCCAAGAGGCCCTTTTCCCGGGCACGCACGCTCGATGAGCCGGCCCGCTATTATTAAACTCTCACGCCGGCCAAGAGGCCCTTTTCCCGGGCACGCACGCTCGATGAGCCGGCCCGCTATTATTAAACTCTCACGCCGGCCAAGAGGCCTTTTTCCCGGCCACGCACGCTCGCGGAGCCGGCCCGCTATTATTAAACTCTCACGCCTGCAAGGAGGCCTTTTTCCCGGGCACGCACGCTCGCGGGGCCGGCCCGCTATTATTAAACTCTCACGCCTGCAAGGAGGCCTTTTTCCCGGGCACGCACGCTCGCCGGGCCGGCCCGCTATTATTAAACTCTCACGCCGGCCAAGAGGCCCTTTTCCCGGGCACGCACGCTCGATGAGCCGGCCCGCTATTATTAAACTCTCACGCCGGCCAAGAGGCCCTTTTCCCGGGCACGCACGCTCGCCGGGCCGGCCCGCTATTATTGAACTCTCACGCCTGCAAGGAGGCCTTTTTCCCGGGCACGCACGCTCGCCGTGCAGGCCCGCCATTTGCCTACCACACCGCCGTCTGGCGGACACCAAGCGGTACCGCCGACCCCTCCCGTTGAAAATGAATGGGGGATTTTTTTTCAATCCCCCAAGCCGGCCAAGAGGCCTTTTTCCCGGGCACGCACGCTCGATGAGCCGGCCCGCTATTATTAAACTCTTACGCCTGCAAGGAGGCCTTTTTCCCGGGCACGCACGCTCGCCGAGCCGGCCCGCTATTATTAAACTCTCACGCCTGCAAGGAGGCCTTTTTCCCGGGCACGCACGCTCGATGAGCCGGCCCGCTATTATTAAACTCTCACGCCGGCCAGGAGGCATTTTTCCCGGGCACGCACGCTCGCCGTGCAGGCCCGCCATTTGCCTACCACACCGCCGTCTGGCGGACACCACGCGGTACCGCCGACCCCTCCCGTTGAAAATGAATGGGGGATTTTTTTTTACAATCCCCCAAGCCGGCCAAGAGGCCTTTTTCCCGGGCACGCACGCTCGATGAGCCGGCCCGCTATTATTAAACTCTCACGCCGGCCAAGAGGCCCTTTTCCCGGGCACGCACGCTCGATGAGCCGGCCCGCTATTATTAAACGCTCACGCCTGCAAGGAGGCCTTTTTCCCGGGCACGCACGCTCGCCGGGCCGGCCCGCTATTATTAAACTCTCACGCCGGCCAAGAGGCCTTTTTCCCGGGCACGCACGCTCGATGAGCCGGCCCGCTATTATTAAACTCTTACGCCTGCAAGGAGGCCTTTTTCCCGGGCACGCACGCTCGCCGAGCCGGCCCGCTATTATTAAACTCTCACGCCTGCAAGGAGGCCTTTTTCCCGGGCACGCACGCTCGCAGAGCCGGCCCGCTATTATTAAACTCTCACGCCGGCCAGGAGGCCTTTTTCCCGGGCACGCACGCTCGCCGTGCAGGCCCGCCATTTGCCTACCACACCGCCGTCTGGCGGACACCAAGCGGTACCGCCGACCCCTCCCGTTGAAAATGAATGGGGGATTTTTTTTTCAATCCCCCAAGCCGGCCAAGAGGCCTTTTTCCCGGGCACGCACGCTCGATGAGCCGGCCCGCTATTATTAAACTCTTACGCCTGCAAGGAGGCCTTTTTCCCGGGCACGCACGCTCGCCGAGCCGGCCCGCTATTATTAAACTCTCACGCCTGCAAGGAGGCCTTTTTCCCGGGCACGCACGCTCGCAGAGCCGGCCCGCTATTATTAAACTCTCACGCCGGCCAGGAGGCCTTTTTCCCGGGCACGCACGCTCGCCGTGCAGGCCCGCCATTTGCCTACCACACCGCCGTCTGGCGGACACCAAGCGGTACCGCCGACCCCTCCCGTTGAAAATGAATGGGGGATTTTTTTTTTCAATCCCCCAAGCCGGCCAAGAGGCCTTTTTCCCGGGCACGCACGCTCGATGAGCCGGCCCGCTATTATTAAACGCTCAGGCCGGCCAAGAGGCCCTTTTCCCGGGCACGCACGCTCGCAGAGCCGGCCCGCTATTATTAAACTCTCACGCCTGCAAGGAGGCCTTTTTCCCGGGCACGCACGCTCGCGGGGCCGGCCCGCTATTATTAAACGCTCAGGCCGGCCAAGAGGCCCTTTTCCCGGGCACGCACGCTCGATGAGCCGGCCCGCTATTATTAAACGCTCAGGCCGGCCAAGAGGCCCTTTTCCCGGGCACGCACGCTCGCAGAGCCGGTCCGCTATTATTAAACTCTCACGCCTGCAAGGAGGCCTTTTTCCCGGGCACGCACGCTCGCCGGGCCGGCCCGCTATTATTAAACTCTCACGCCGGCCAAGAGGCCTTTTTCCCGGGCACGCACGCTCGCCGAGCCGGCCCGCTATTATTAAACTCTCACGCCTGCAAGGAGGCCTTTTTCCCGGGCACGCACGCTCGCCGGGCCGGCCCGCTATTATTAAACTCTCACGCCTGCAAGGAGGCCTTTTTCCCGGGCACGCACGCTCGCCGGGCCGGCCCGCTATTATTAAACGCTCACGCCTGCAAGGAGGCCTTTTTCCCGGGCACGCACGCTCGCCGGGCCGGCCCGCTATTATTAAACTCTCACGCCGGCCAAGAGGCCCTTTTCCCGGGCACGCACGCTCGCCGGGCCGGCCCGCTATTATTAAACTCTCACGCCGGCCAAGAGGCCTTTTTCCCGGGCACGCACGCTCGCCGAGCCGGCCCGCCTTTTGCCTACCACACCGCCGTCTGGCGGACACCGACCCCTGGTACATCTGCCATTGAAAATGAATGGGGGAATTTTTTCAAACTCCCAATCCGAGCAAGAGGCCCCTTTTCCGGCCACACTCGCCCGCCGGGCCGGCCCGCTCTTTACCCCTGGTACCCCCAGCAACACCCCTGGTACCCCCAGCCTTGCCCCTGGTACCTCCCCCATTGAAAATGAATGGTGACCCCTGGTACCCCCAGCAACACCCCTGGTACCCTCAACCTTACCCCTGGTACCCTCAGCTGCACCCCTGGTACCCTCAGCCTTACCCCTGGTACCCCCAGCCAGCTTCGCCCCTGGTACCCCCAGCCTTGCCCCTGGTACCTCCGCCATTGAAAATGAATGGGGGAATTTTTTCAAACTCCCAATACGACCAAGAGGCCCCTTTTCCGGCCAAACTCGCACGCCGGGCCGGCCCGCTCTTTACCCCTGGTACCCCCAGCTCTACCCCTGGTACCCCCGCCATTGAAAATGAATGGGGGAATTTTTTCAAACTCCCAATCCGACCAAGAGGCCCCTTTTCCGGCCACACTCGCCCGCCGGGCCGGCCCGCTCTTTACCCCTGGTACCCCCAGCCTTGCCCCTGGTACCTCCGCCATTGGAAATGAATGGGGGATTTTTTTCAAACTCCCAATCCGACCGAGAGGCCTCTTTCCCGGCCACACTCGCCCGCCGGGCCGGCCCGCTCTTTACCCCTGGTACCCTCAGCGGCACCCCTGGTACCTCCAGCCCTACCCCTGGTACCCTCAGCGGCACCCCTGGTACCCCCAGCGGCACCCCTGGTACCCTCAGCCTTACCCCTGGTACCCCCAGCGGCACCCCTGGTACCCTCAGCCTTACCCCTGGTACCCCCAGCGGCACCCCTGGTACCCTCAGCCTTACCCCTGGTACCCCCAGCGGCACCCCTGGTACCTCCAGCCCTACCCCTGGTACCCTCAGCGGCACCCCTGGTACCCTCAGCGGCACCCCTGGTACCCCCAGCGGCACCCCTGGTACCCTCAGCGGCACCCCTGGTACCCTCAGCCTTACCCCTGGTACCCCCAGCGGCACCCCTGGTACCCTCAGCCTTACCCCTGGTACCCCCAGCCAGCTTCGCCCCTGGTACCCCCAGCCTTGCCCCTGGTACCTCCGCCATTGGAAATGAATGGGGGATTTTTTTCAAACTCCCAATCCGACCGAGTGGCCTCTTTCCCGGCCGCACTCGGCCTCCTCGCCGGCCCCTTCCGGCGCTGCAAACTCCAAGTTTTCAATCCGACCGAGTGGCCTCTTTCCCGGCCGCACTCGGCCTCCTCGCCGGCCCCTTCCGGCTTGCAAACTCCAAGTTTTCAATCCGACCGAGTGGCCTCTTTCCCGGCCGCACTCGGCCTCCTCGCCGGCCCCTTCCGGCGCTGCAAACTCCAAGTTTTCAATCCGACCGAGAGGCCTCCCTCCCGGCCGCACTCGGCCTCCTCGCCGGCCCCTTCCGGCGCTGCAAACTCCAAGTTTTCAATCCGACCGAGAGGCCTCTTTCCCGGCCGCACTTGGCCTCCTCGCCGGCCCTCTCCTTCCGGGCGGGCCGACCCCTGGTACCTCCGCCGCG